>NW_013665633.1:804584-807772 GCF_000517525.1 Limulus polyphemus | reverse complement strand
GTTTCGTTACTAAATTAAAATTAAAATTAAAACTAATACTATAAGTAATAGTGTGTGTGTGTCTATATATATATATATATATATATATATATATATAAGAACTCTGAGAAACCTTTGGCGACAAGCATTTTTTATCATTAATACCCACACTTATCAAACTTCAGTAAAAACTGTAGTTTTGACATCCTTTAGATATATTTGTATCGAAACAAAATTATTTATTTAATTTTTTGTTTATCTTTTGAAATTGCTGTAAAATATAGATTTGACACTCCCTTCTTGTATATATATTTTTAATGCAGTATAAAAATAATTAACAAATATTATTTTGGCAAAATTCTTCAAGCTACACTATTACTTCCCAAGAATGGTGTTCAATTTGCATTTGATCTGTTCCCAGTGGCACAGCGGTATGTCTGCGGATTTACAACGCTAAAATCCGGGTTTCGATACCCGTGGTGGGCAGAGCCCAGATAGCCCATTGTGCAGCTTTATGCTTAATTACAAACAAACTGTTCCCAGCGAACACAGGATAGCAAACAATCTCCTCTGATGATGACAAAACCTTGTCGAAACGTTGTACGTTTGCTTTTATGTTAAACTTATATTAAAGTTTTTCTTCATTACCCATTCAAGCCGTCTCCAGCCATTATTAATCTCCTCTTTCGACAAAAGGAAAGAAAAAACTTTTTTTTTCTTCTCTTCTCTTAACCGAATAAAACGGAACCTTCGGGTTACTGACATTTTGAACAAATCACACAGAACACAACTGACTCTTCATAAATATTTGGTACAAGCTTAGTAGTGATAGTTCGCATTTCTGTAAAACAGAGAATGCTTATCATTTCAAGAGTCTCTGCAACGCACCGAGAGATGGCGTTATAAATTTGAAAGTAAAACTAGGTGAAAAATGATACACAACTATAGCTTCCAGTGGCACAGCGGCATGTCTGCGGACTTACAACGCTAGAAACCGGGTTTCTATACCTGTAGTGAACAGAGCCCAGATAGCCCATTGTGTAGCTTTGTGCTTAACTACAAACAAACAAAATACACAACTATGTTTGTGAAATCTAACATTTATAAGAAACCTACAAATGTGAAACACATAAACAAGGACAGCGTGTACCGAGTCAGTACAAATAGACACAGTTTAATCAAACTACTTATCATAATTGGATTAAACAATGTTGTTTCAGCCGATTTTGTCTTTATTTTCGTGTTATATAGCTACAACTTTGTTTTTGTTGTTGTTTTTTCACGTGCACAAACAAATAAAAACGTTAAAATTTTAAAAACACCCGTGTATTATTTCACTCTCACACGAAGATTTTCGGCTTAAAGAAACACAGAGATATATTAGATAATTTTTGACTAAGCTGTTATTTTAATCGTCGAACATACGTAAGCATGTACCACTGATAACAATCGAATTAATAAGATTCGGATTTTGTAAGTAGCAATTATAAATAAATATCGAAAACAGTAATTTATTTTGATAGACTTTGAAATACCCTTTCCTTTCATACTGACAAATATTAACATTTTTCCTGTTGTTTAGAATGCAGTTAACTGTAAAATGTAATGTTTGCTAAAAACAAAGTGTAATATATCGAACGGAGGTTAAGATTGATAGACGTTGTACCCCCCACCTCAATGTGGGTCCTACTTCCGCATTCACCTCCAAAACCCAGCGCGCATTTTATATCCCACATTATAGCCTGTACCCTGGGGTATATATATATATAGTGATAACCTCGTCCTCAATATGCTTAGATCTCACGACTACTGGATTAAAAGTTTATTTTTTGTATGTTTTATGTGTTATCAAACTTGTAAGCACCCCAGTGGCACAGCGGTATGTCTGCGGACTTACAACGCTAGAATCCGGGTTTCGATACCCTTGGTGGGCAGAGCACAGATAGCCCATTGTGTAGCTTTGTGCTTAATTACAAACACACACAAACTTGTAAAGATGTCAATCAAAGTGTTTTTCTTTAGCGCATCTCTTTGTATTTTATGCAAAATGAATTTTTGCTCAAGTGCCTAGGATCTTGGAAGGATATAGTTTTTCAATGTTTCGTTTTTTTTTGTTTGCTTTTATTATGTTGAAGGTAATCATCATTTACTCTGTTTTTATGACTTTCTGAGATAGTGTCTTAAGTTTAAACTACGAAATTCACTTCTGGAAAAATCTATAAAAATAAACTATGATATATTACAGACCTCTAAGGAGATTTTAAATAAATCCCGTGATGGCGTTTAATAGACACAGTCTAATTACGAATTTTACCATAAAAAAAACAACAACGAGTATCTTATGCTGCCATCACGTATAAGTTCGCAAAGTTAAATTCTGACAAACAACTTGAAATAACAATTCAGTTTTTTTTAAATTCAAAATCGTATATACTATATTTGATTACTTCTGCTTAAGTTAAAATTAATTAATTACAACATTAGCTTTTTCTTCATTCAATATGATTCCTGTAAAGTTTTTAACCTGTATTTGTATCACTGTACCCAAATTTAGTGTAATTCATACTCTAATTTTGGATATTCAGATTCGATGTTGGAATATTTCAATTTGAAAATGAGATAATAACAATAAAAAACAAGTTTCTGGAATTTGAGAAAACACAACATGACTTTAGATGTTCTGAGGAACATATTCCAGCTGTATTGTTTCGTGAATTGCAGGAATCTTTAGGGCCTCAAATTTCAGTAGTGCCTACAAATGTGTGACATTTCCTTGCAAATGGTGTAAACGTAACTTACACAAGCTCTGTCTAATTCAATCCTTGGATTAAAACAACACGATCACTCAAAGAATTACGTATTTAAATGCTGTAGCAAGTAACTACTAAAAATCTGCTTTTTCATTCCGTTGTTATTACAGTAGATAAGGGAATTAATATGTAACTAACTGTAGAAACGATTTGAAACTGCAGCGTCAAAGTTCAAATTATCATGTAGTCTCTGGCAGGTCGTGATCTGGGGTTGGTTGAAGGGGCTCTGTAGTTTCATATAAGTTTCATCCGTTGTTATTACATTAGATAAGGGAATTAATATGTAACTGTAGAAACGATTTGAAATTGCAGCGTCAAAGTTCAAATTATCATGTAGTCTCTGGCAGGTCGTGATCTGGGGTTGGTTGAAGGGGCTCTGTAGTTTCATATAACATTGGC
>NW_013665633.1:789324-803869 GCF_000517525.1 Limulus polyphemus | reverse complement strand
GTAGAAACGATTTGAAACTGCAGCGTCAAAGTTCAAATTATCATGTAGTCTCTGGCAGGTCGTGATCTGGGGTTGGTTGAAGGGGCTTTGTGGTTTCATATAAGTTTCATCCGTTGTTATTACAGTAGATAAGGGAATTAATATGTAACTAACTGTAGAAACGATTTGAAACTGCAGCGTCAAAGTTCAAATTATCATGTAGTCTCTGGCAGGTCGTGATCTGGGGTTGGTTGAAGGGGCTCTGTAGTTTCATATAACATTGGCAACCAAGTAAGTGTTGTAAAAATACTGACTTCTAAGTATGCTACATGCAGTAAGGGCTATCACAATGCTACAGTTGTGTGAAAATGCATACAAACCGACGCTAATAATTTTATCGTCAGTAGTCAAATCTAATCCCCGTTTATTTGCTTTTTGCTTTTTTTTTAATTGTAGGATTACTTCATTATAGGACTTTATAGGTTCAGGAGAGTACCTAACGGTTCGTTCAACACCCCTTTTCCTCCGACTGGCCCGGCATGGCCAAGTGGTTAGGATGCTTCACTCGCAATCTGAGGGTCGCGGGTTCGAATCCCCATCCTACCAACGATGCTCGCCCTTTCAGCCGTGGGTGCGTTATAATGTGACGTTCAATCCCACTATTCTTTGGTAAAAGAGTAGCCCAAGAGTTGGCGGTGGGTGGTGATGACTAGCTGTCGCCCCTATAGTCTTTCACTGCTAGATTAGAGACGGCTAACGCAGATAGCCCTCGTGTATCTTTGCGTGAAATTCAAAACAAACCAAACAAATCAAACCAGTCCTCCGACTACTGATCTATCTGATATCTTGCCGTTGAATTCCTGTTAATATTAGTTAAAATGAAGTCGTATATACCTTGTAGAATAAATGGCAGATGTTAATAAGGGATGGTGTAAAATGTTCCGGCTTATAATGGCAAATAAATTTTCCATTTATCCCAAAAAAGTTTATTTTTCTTTCAAATTCTTTCCCCAAGTGGGCCAGGACGCACTGCGCTAAAATTCGGGGTTTGATTCCTCGCCGTGGCCAGAGTGCAAACAGCCAGTTGTATAACTTTGATCTAAAACTAACCAACCATCTTTCAGACTGTAATGATTTGTATATCATTATGCGTTTGCCTGATTGCGTAAATGAAACCGTGTAGAGTTACGAAACAATAATATTTGATCACTTAGATGGCAAGATGAAAATGGCTACTGAAAAGGGATATTTTAAACAACATGGTACTGTGTTCCTAAACTCTCTAAACATGCTGTGCTACTCTAGAAATAATCACTAATACCAACCTTGAACGAAGATATGTCGCGTTATAAAATATAAAACAAACTTTTATTATCTAAATTTGGTTATAAAATTTGATATTCGTCATATATATATATCTTCCGGTAACTAACTCAAACACATTCGCTTCTATCATAATTACGGCTATGTGTTTCAATAGAAAAGCCTATGTATAGTTTTAGTTTTGTTTTTATGTACGTTAATTAGTGGGTGACGACATCGCTGTTGAAAGTGGCTAAACTGGTCTTGGCTACCAAGGATCCAATGTGTCGCTCTTATCGTATAGCTTTGAACTTGACATTGTTGTTAATCTTGCAGTGCTATTTCAACCCTGACATTCTATAACAACCTCTACTGCTGCAAAGAAACAGCTTTCAACTTCCTGGCTTAGCTCAACATATTACTTGATTACTGCTAATGTCCTCTCTCAATGCCACCCAGTTATTGCGCGAATTTCCTCTACTGAGCACGCGCTCGCTTATGAAGTTTGGGTTCGAGAATTTAAAACAAATTGTTTGCAAAGCTGAAAACTAAAATGTCAGCGCTACCCAAATAAAATGCTGGATTGCTATCCAAACTATTATTTCTTCGTTATGCTGAACTTCCTTAATGAAACCGTTATTTATGTAAGTGTTTGATCAAGAAATGCAGTTCGTAAGATTGAATTGAAAAATATATTTTAATATAAAAAAAATCATTTTCTTTTATTAAAGTAAAGCCACATTAGGTTATCTGTTGTGTCCACCGCGGGGAAACGAACCCCGAATTTGAGCGTTATAAGTCCGTAGACTTACCACTGTCCCACCGGGGAACAAACACAATTAACTATAGCTATAATTCATAAAAAGTTGAATTAATGTGATTTCTTATGATTGAATATTCACATAAATAAGTGGTATGTCTGCGGACTTACAACGCTAGAAACCGGGTTTCGATACCCGTGGTGGGCAGAGCACAGATAGCCCATTGTGTAGCTTTGTGCTTAATTGCAAACAAACAAATAGTAAACAACGATGAACAGTAAACAATACCATATACGTTTAACAGTAAACAACACCGTATCGATTGCAATTCAACGTACACTATAAAGAGGACAAGTTAGAACAAAATTTAACTAACTGTGTCACTGGGGGGGGGGCTACTGTTTGTTACTAGAGTAGTTTACTTAAATATAAAATTTTGTTTTTTCCTATAGGAACATGTTACAGATTTTAAAGATGATAAATATTTCATCTAGACCAGTTTTGCATTTATTAAACTGTGAGACTCTACAATGAGAATTTGTTTTTTTTTATACAATTATTGTTTCATACTTGCTCAACAGTGCTGCCACCTGGCGAGGATAATATCACAGTAGTAATCTACTTCCATGGTTAATTGTGGGTTCACAGGGATCGTACTTTTACATTTTAAAACCGGTTAATGATTTGAGAACAACCTACGTGTTTAGACGCAGTTTTAAAAACGTTATATTCGTCAAATTTGTGAGGTAAGACGGACAACTTTTTAAGGGATCACTGTCCATCGTTTGACCCTGAAGAGTATCCTATCGTCGTATTAAGTAACAAAAGAAAAAAAACCGTCCCTAAAGCTCGAACATTTTTTTTTAAAGTGGACTCCTGCTCTATTCTTCAAACAAGATTGAGGTTTTTTTTTCTTTATTATTTTTGGGAAATTGGAATTAGAACGACGCCTTATGTGAATGTGGACAATCAGAATACGTGAGAGATCCCTCAGGATTCAAGTATAGCCGTCCATAATTTTAACTACTGACCAGAAGCTAGCCAGCAGCACCCAACGTCACAAGGGCTTTTGTCCAGTTCTTTGAACCTAATTACGAGATTAATTCTTACTTTTATAACGCGCTCACAGCTGAAAGTACGGGGTATATTCAGCAGTATTACTGCTTGAATCCTAAATTCTTTGGTGTGTAACCTGATAAGCTACCTACTAGGCTATGCCCGACCCTTATTTTTTTTGGGGGGGGGGGGGGAAGTTTTTATGATAACTTTGTAATGATCACATTGTTGGCGTACTTAAAGCTGACTGCCATTTAAGTTTATGTTGTACCTGGAAACACACTAAATTTGTGTATTTTAACGTAAAAACTTTGTAATTATTGTATAATGGCGCATGTAAATGGCATAGGGCGTAGGTCAAGATCACAATCTGCATTCATTGATTGATTTTCATCATAGATATGTTTGATTAAACATAACTCGAAGAGTGAAATTCGGACAGTTTGGAGGTTGAACTTAAAACACATGAAATTAGTCCTTATTTAATAATGAAGGAGTTGAATCAGACTTAATTACAACAAATATTTTTGTTTCTAAGTTCGTGTGTAGAAAGTACGACAAATATATTCAACAGGAGATCTGAAATAAAAAGTTGCCATAGGTATATTTGTTGGTATACAAAATTTCTGTTGTTCACCATATATCCTGACGCGCGCGCGCGCGCACACACACACACACACACACACATATATATACATGTATATATAGCTTTCCATTTATGTGCCTGTGTATCTATGCTACAACTCTGTCAGAAAAATGTTTAATTGTTATTAACACCGCCCATATCTGCAAATTGGTTAAACTGATGTTGGCAGTTAAAAAAAATAAAGACTCATTGCGGAAATAGTTTTTTTCGATTTCATTTTTTGAGCAATAGCATTGGTCAAAAAAAAGACGACGATCTGGCTTTCTTTTAGCTTCAGTGAGCCACTGGCTACTCCAAATCGATGGATTGAAATTTCTGATGACTGCTTCAACGACTTTCGAAACACTTCAATTCAAGTTCAAAATGAAGCCTTTATTTTGCCTAGATGTTCAAAATTCTTAGCATGCTTTTGTTGTTGCTGTGATTGATCATCATGTGAACGTAAACCATTTAATTCTGTTGGTAAAGCAAGTCGTATAATTACCTTCAGTATTTCAGTGCTAAAGAAAATATGCTCTATTATCTTACCCAGTGACGCAAACCAATTATTGCTTAATCTAATTGGTCTGATTGTAAAAAGTAGCAAAGAAACCAAATCCAATAACAACACAAAGAAAACATAACTTCCACTTCATTCTATCCAGAGAAAGGTGTTATTAGCTTCATTGTGCGTTTCACTATAAAATGACGAATTTTTCCGTTTGTATAAAATCGATATCTAACCCAAGAGACTGCTTTATATTTAAACTTGACACAGTATCTTGCAGACACGTTAAGAATCATTACGAATGAGGCATTTTACAACTGCAATACTAGTTCTCTAACAATCCTAATATATAACTAACATTCGTTGACACATCGATCGTAATGTAGCCATATCTTCCTCAATACTTAATACTGTGTTTTAAAAAAAGTTGGGAAATCCTTATCATTCGTACTTTCGTTTAGTATCATTTTCGCAATCGAATTCCAAAATCGATTTTTGGCGATCCTGCTCCTGGTACGAAATGTTACCCAATTTGCCCATACCACAGGTGTTAAATCAACTGCTGTTGGACCGGACATATTCAGTTGGAAAAATCGAGGATTCGCGATTCGAGGCCTGTTGCCGCAAAAACGGGATTCGCGCTTTGAAGCTGTGGGTTTGCTCTTGGAGCGATAGCCAAATCCAACTATTTTGGCAGTCAAGAGTAGCTCTAGAGTTGGCGGTGGGTGCTTTTTTTCTAACTGCCTCACCTCTGATAGGGATGACTGTGATAAGATATCCCTTTGTGTAGGTTTGTGCGAAAATTCTGAAACAAATAGCTATTATTATTATAATGAAAATATTCCATCAAGTCAAAGCTAGCGTTATACAAATATAAAAAGTATTGCTATTTATAGATGTTATTGTTCCACTAATTCTAGTTATTTTTTGTTAACTAGAGAAATAAAATGCCTCAAATTGTTATACTTAAAATAGTTATTTTTTTTCTAATAATTTTAATTCTTTGTACATTAACCATTATTTTCATGTCAAATTCTGTTGATTTTATTTTCCGTATAAATGTTGCTTATATCCTTGAATGGAAAAAAAAGGAGGCTTTGATGCCAGTTTTCCTTTTTAATATAAACCAATCTCATTTTATTTTGCTTGATAATATCTTTGACACTGTGATTGGTTGATGACTCGCTCAGTGCTCAATTTCGTAAATTACGCATGTTGACGTTTTCTCTGTGACCTGGTTCTTATTCTTCTATGCCTGAAGTGCTTTTTACAGCGCATGCACCATTTTGTTTGCTAATGTAGGCCGTGGCTAAATTAACGTTTTTAGCGCAACAATTTTGTCGAATTTGAGAAGCTTTACAATTATCGGCTTTGATTGTCATAGGGTGTAAAATTTTTGGTAAAGATACATTACACGAACGTTATATATATATATAGTTACAATAATCGCATACGTATGCAAGTATCATAGAACGCGCTTGAAAATATACTTGAAAGTAACACAATACTCATGTAGGAAGGTATTACAAGAACGGTAGCAGGTTTCTCAACATACCAGAGTTGCTTTTAAGTGGTTAGATATTGTAATTCAAGAATTTTGAGCAGTAGTATACTCTACTACGACAAGACCTCAGAAAAAGTTAAGCTCTTGATAGTTCTCGGAGCTTTATTTCTGGTGAAGAGTTAGAAGAAACTGGGCTTAGTTTTTGTTGTTTGCAAAAGATGCGAATAAAATACATTGTTATAAGCTTTTGTTCTTCTGATCTGCCTAAAGTAGTCTTGGAAGCCTATGTCTACACATAGTGGAGGGTCGTGGAAAGTTTTTCAAAACGTGTGGTCACAGACTTTTCGTAAAAGCTTGTTGCAATAAAAAATTGTGGTGATAAACAGTAGTGCGTAACCATGGCTATCAGATTAAGCTCAGTCGAAGATGAAGGAAGTAGATCTAAGAGCATCTCGTAGCCTATACATCGTTTTTATAAAGTACAACCAACCCTCCGTATACACATTACAAAGTAAATTGTACATCATTATTTTACTAGATATATCTACTACCTTTTTCTCTACTAAAAAAAAAATACTGGGTCATAGTTACCACGATATGTGTTTCCTGAGTATCTCATCATTGCATGATTAATCTTAAGCGTCTGGTGTTATTATTATATTTATTTAAGCTTTACATAGTTGAACTTGGGTATGAAGATAAAATATTCTGCATAAACTTGGTAACCCATATTTTGGGCAAGTGTTATGCAGTGTTCCCTCTAAGCTGCACGGCCGCGCAACAACAAGCCCAACTAACCAACTGGTAGCATTGCAAAGCGGCCTGATGATCCAATAGGGTCGATGGTCTAAAAATACCCCCACCCCCCACCCCACCCCAAAAAAAAAAAAAAAAATCTGGTAACGCATATCTGCACCGTTGCCTTGATACTGGTGCACATGAAAAAAATTCATTTCGCACATGGGTTGAAAAATTAGAGAAAACATTGGTGCTATGTTAACCTTGTCTTTACTAATACGTTTTTCACGATAATAAGTTTGTTGTAATTATAACGTCGTGTTATATTTTCCTGGCATTGATAAGAATTGTTGACCTGAATTTTCCTATCAAACATTAGAAACACATCTCGTCCTTTTATTGATTGCATTAAATAGTTTTTTATGATTTGTGTTAGAAATATTCATGCTTTACTTTACAATGAATCGACATAGCAAGTTTCAACAATCTGTTTTCAATTCTAGATATTCACATACTAACAGAAATATGCGTAAAAATTATATAACAAAAGATGGCGCTTTAATTATTTTGGAAATATACGTAGGTGGAGTACGATAAGCTCAGCAACTCACGATTATGTTGTTCAAAACGTTAATCAACTTTAAAAGCTATGAAAAATGTACAGATTAAAAGTAAAGCCTTTGTTCAGATTTTTTAAATCTGCCACAAAACCTTATTGAATTGTTTAGAAAAAAAAAGATAAAATATACAAGTCGACATTCAGTTTATTTTAGTTTTCTAGTTTATTCAAAACTGAAAGTTGTTAAAACGTCATGTTGTTGATTCAAACGTTTGCTGGTATTTAATGCTTCTAATAACCAAAACTAGTCTTATTACAAAGTCTGTCACTGAAAAAAAAAATCCTGTATTTGTTTATGAAGTGTTAAAACCAAAAAATAATTAATCAAATTTGGTAGTGTTATCGGTACATGTTCACTACAGTAGATTGGGGTTAAGGTTTCTCTGAAGCCCTCTAGAAGCTCAGAAAAATTCCAGTGTTTATATGTTTGACTTCCATGTCTTTCAGCGTATCTTAGTGGAGATAACAGCCTTCCTAAAGTGTAGTTTCCCATATTCGAAAGGGCAATTACATAATTTGAAATAGATAATTCGATTAAATTGAGTCCAAATCAAACTTCTTTTTTTTTACAAATGTTAGGTCCTCACTGAAGTGCATTTTCTGTTTCAGTGAATTTGATTCTCCCAAAAGTTCATCCTTGACGATTAATAATTAATAAGCATACTTGCGATCGTACTTGAAATATAATGAACACGGTGTACATACCCTATCTGTTTCAGATTAAATTTAAGAATAATTGCCTACGAAATGTGCTTTCTTTTTCGATTTCACTTTAAAATATTTAAAATTTTTCGAAACATAATTGCAAAAAAAAAAAAAACACCTCGTCGTAACATGTGATTTTCTTTATATAACAGAACAGTAGCGCACAACGGAAGAGCCTTAGGTGAACTTAAACTTTATTCTCAGAGCTTTGAAAGAGCTTATTAAAAACTTAATACGTTAGTCATTAAAAAAAACATGGAATGCTTATTAATCAGTCATGTTATAAAAGTAACCTCAAGTACAAACTACGAATAAACCATGCCTGTCGATTAATATTCATGAAGTTGCATATTTTTGCGGATGTTTTGTTTTTCACTATCAGCATCATACCTCATCAATTAAAATAAACTAGCCACATAGTTGATATGTAGATAAGATGTATCTATAATAAGCAGTTATTCACGGCTTGGATTGGTTTTCTGAAATTGGTACATATTTGGCTTACCAACCAAAACATTTTTACGTCAGGGTAACAAGCAATTTATGAAAGCTAGAAACGTATAAGTAACACCTTTTGCGTTGAAAGTAAATCACTTTTCATTCATTATAACAGGAAATAAAAACATTTATACTGTGCAATAGCACTCAACACCTTTTGCGTTGAAAGTAAATCACTTTTCATTCATTATAACAGGAAATAAAAACATTTATACTGTGCAATAGCACTCAACACCTTTTGCGTTGAAAGTAAATCACTTTTCATTCATTATACAGGAAATAAAAACATTTATACTGTGCAATAGCACTCGGGATTTGATTTTAATTAAAGTGTTCTAAAATTAGCTAGATAAGTAGATAATCTTAATAAGAGAATCCCGTTCTTCATTTTGCAACACAAGGATATAGGTACTGACAAAAAAAAACAACAAAAAACGATTAATAACTATGAAGGTAAGTAATTCTAGCAAGCAGCTGTTATCTCCATCTGGAAAATCGGTATAGAATCTTACTGGTCCCCTGGTGGGACAGCCGTAAATCTTCGGATTTACAACGCTTAAATCAAGGGTTTGTTTCCCCTCGGTGGACACAGCAAATAGTTAAAAGGAAGGAAATACGTCAGAGTTGTGTACGAACACACAGACACATGAACTTATATAGGTGCTTGAGAATTCGGGCATGAATGAAAACTAACGCAATAAAAATAAGATAAAGCATTTCTTTAAACACACAAAGACTGAATTATTATTTTATTAAATAGACAGACCAGACTTAGAATATAAAAAAACATTATTTGATAGCGCGAAACCCACCAGTTGTAATTCTGGTGATTAGTGAGTGCTGTGCTAGTCAGAATTAATCACACTCTTTGTTTTATTTACTTGAAGATTTCAGCAACTTTTACTATGTTCATGTAAGAGTGAAATAAATGTTTTAATATTCAACTCTGAGTTTATATTAACCCACTCAATAGCTTATAATGATTCCTTGATGTCAGGCTGTTTGCAATCGTACAAACAAACACTAGGTGTGCATTGCTTGAAAATTAAAAATAGCATCCTCGTGTAGCTCACGGCATAATTTATACCGTTATATAGTTTATGGGTAGAATTTGAGGATAGACAAATATTTTTTTTCACCCAACTCACGGGATCGAGAGCTTTGAATTCCCTCATTCCCCTGGAAAGAAGGATGCAAGTTCTATGTCTGGCTAACAGAGGGCGCTAGCAAACGCGCAGTGAAATCTCATTGAGTTTACCGCCTAGAGCGCGGCTCATTCTGTGTTACAGCGACTCAAACGGAATACGAAACAGTGGATGCTACATCTCAGTTCCCCTCGCCACGCACTGTACCCTCGTTGCCTAGTGACCCGCTCGTGGCACACCTATTCTTCAACTCCACACAAACTTTCACCTACTGCGACTGTTAGTTAGTCTTTGATCCTTGTTCTACAAGGCCGATGTAGCAATGTAGCCCAGTCTTCACATCACTTTCAAGATCTTCTAACGCACAAAGTTCATATAACTAATCAAAATATTCTTTTATTGTACCACAAAGTATAATCTCCTTTCGTTTTAGGACAAATGTTGTCCACCATGTGATAATAGTTGAGTACATTTCGAAAAATACCTGTAACCAGCCCAGTTCACCTTTAGTACATTAATAGGGATTGAATGCTACTTTTTGTACAGAGCAAGAAAGTCAGGGACTAAGTAGTGTGTATTAACTGGAGTTTTGTATACCTGAAGTGTATCACACACACATAACACATACAAAAAGACGACACCATGCGGGAAGACACAAAAACGCAGCCAGACGACTTGTCAAAGCCCAGACAATATGCCACTTTCAAAAAATCACTTATGAAGCGATATTGTAAGTAGTTTTTTGTTTGTTTTTTACGTTTAGATTTAATATTTATATTTAAGTGTGACAATTTTTCTGCATTTGCACGTAGTTGTTTTTCTTACAATGATACCTTTAAAGGCTGATGTTCTACAGTTCTTGAAAAATTAAATATTTGAGAAAATGGCACAGACTTGGCTTAGATTATGCAAAAATTAAACATCTGTATTTTTTTGAAATAGGATTTTACTTTTAAGTGGAATTTATGTATAAGATATAAGAGTCAATAGAACTAAAGTATAACATCTAACGTAAAATAGACGGTTTAAGTTTCACATTTTTTGCATTAAGATTCGCGTACATTACTACGCGAAACTTATGCCCTAAAGAGTTGAGGCGTCAACAAAGCAGTAGTCTCAAATGCTTTGATCTGATAGGTGGAAAATGATGTGTCTGTGTTCATATTTGTTTTTATTTATTCATACTTAATATAAAAGTAGCATACGGACACAATATATATATATTTTGATATTTCTCTTTTTTTTTCAGTTTTTGTTAAAAGTTTGAGTAGATTATTTAGATAAAAATAATATCACGTAAAAATTAAGTTCCCGTGTGCTTTTAAGGTTTATTGTTGTTTATTTTATTTTTCTCGGTAACTCCACGTAAAGAGTTAACGTAATAAAGAACAAAGAACTGAATACGGACAGTTTCAAATGTCCTAACTTGTTGGAAATGAAAATCACGTTAACGTTCAACCACATGAACAAATTAAACACCGATATGTATCTAAAATATTGCGTTTTTTTTATTATTATTATTATTAGAGCACGAAGGACATTACATTGAAAAATGTAAGATATTTTTGGTGGCGGATACAACTGGAAAGAACAATATAAATTGTATACCAGTTAGTGTTTCAGTGCTGAATTATTATGTAACAATTTCCAGAAATTGCTCGTTTTCTGTTATTTTCTAGATTCATAGAGTTCACTATAAGATAAGGGTCTGTTTTATTTAAGTAACGAGACACTACTCAAGAACATTTGCCCAAGAACTATCTGATGATCGTTTCACGGGGTATTTTCAAAACTGAATAAAATGTACACGTTAAAACTTTCAACCACTCAATTTATAGCCATTGGTTTTATTGCTGGCCTTGGTGACACTATAAGATAGATTTGTGAATATTTTGTTTATACGTCTAATTAATACTTCGTTTTTGCCAACTAAGAATGGTAACCACATGATGACACTCCAAACAATAACCATACCGAGTCTAACTGATGAAAATATACAGAGTAGTTTTATAATATTTAGAACATTTGGCCCGGCATGGCCAGGTGGTTACGGCGCTCGACTCGCAATCTGAAGGTCGCGGGTTCGAATCCCCGTCCCACCAAACATGCTCGCCCTTTCAGCCACGGGGGCGTTATAATGTGACGGTCAATCCCACTATTCGTTGGTAAAAGAGTAGCCCAAGAGTTGGCGGTGGGTGGTGATGACTAGCTGCCTTCCCTCTAGTCTTACACTGCTAAAGTACAGACGGCTAGCGCAGATAGCCCTCGTGTAGCTTTGCGCAAAATTCAAAACAAACCAAACAAAACAGTTAGATCATTTACTTTTGCACATTTTGAAACCGAACCCTATACTACCCGTATGCTAGACCAGTATCATATCAGTAGCTTCTCCTAGTAAGGCACTCGTATTTTGAATAGCTCAAGCTACCTTGTTACCACCACATTCCTCCATTTCCACGAACAACGCCCGTCTCGAGCCTGATCTCAGGGTCGAGGGACGACCTCACGTTGGGCGCCAATCTTTCTCTGATAATCGAACTTTTTCATATCTCGTGCGCCAAACGAGTTAAAGAACCTCATAATTGTTGATAATGAGACACTTTCTTACAGCTGAAACTATTACAGTCTCATGGCAAATTTCTAAATGTTTTATATTATAATGGACTTTACATATCTATCTTTTAGCTTTAAGTATATTGTTTAAGATTCAAGATTAAAAAGGGAACTTAAAATTCATTGTAATGTTTTATAATAAATAGAAATATGCCCTGAATGTTAAGGAACTGTATTGCATAAAACACTATGGCTTGAAGAAAACTGTCTTATTTTGCTTGGATGTGTAAGTAAATAAGCCTTCTTCGAGTTGGTATCTGTCGTTGTGTTTCCAATTAAATAGATGGGGGAATTTTGATAAAAAAAAATGATTGTAATGTTATGCTATACATATAAGTTTGATACTTTTGAATAAATAAAACATGAACTTCAGACAGAATGTTTTTTATATCTTTTTCTTTTTTTTTTAACAAAGAGCATTGTTACTAGGGGCTGTTTTGTGA
This sequence comes from Limulus polyphemus, assembly GCF_000517525.1. Classification (NCBI taxonomy): domain Eukaryota; kingdom Metazoa; phylum Arthropoda; class Merostomata; order Xiphosura; family Limulidae; genus Limulus; species Limulus polyphemus. Next base: position 791,373 of record NW_013665633.1, on the reverse strand, counting down.
AGAGCGACAAAACCTAACGGCGTCTGACGCATGTACCTCGTGCCCTACTTCGAGAAGAAGAAGAATTCCTATTGGTTATCGTAATACATATATAAAAACATCACTTCCGCGCGTGTTCGATTTCTTACCATCCCGAAGACCTTCCTTTTTCAACCTTTCTTGGAGAAACAAAAAACGACGTAGAATGCATTTTTCATGAGGAGATGACCCAGTTTTGGCTGAATCACAGTTCATTCTGAGCGAGACATCTCAGCCTCCTCCCCCTGGGGGCCTTTAGTATACAGACTTACAGATGTTGTACAGTAGTTTCCCTTGCATACATGAAATCTGACTTGCGCATACATATCTAAGTTCGAAGGACAAGTTCGTACAAAATACTAATAATAAAACTTTTTTGTCTCCTTGGAAACTTATAATTGCAAGTTTTAATATTCGCTTGATTTTCCGTGGATTTATTCATTTAATGAACTTTCAGATATTCCATTCCTCTTGGTGTTCAGCAGTCAGCATGTTTGCTCACTCACCCACACTTGTGTGATTTGTTTAATGGTTTATACACAACACGAAATATCCTCATGATTTACTGATTGTTTGGACCATTAACACCTAGGTTAGAAAAGAAAAAAGAACAAATCCCTAGATGGCCGTGGACATGGCCATGAATTGTAAGTTATTCCTTTTCCCTATATGGAAGGTTTTTTCCAGGCGATTTCCGTAATTTTATGAAAATTAAGCTGGCGTGCTTCATCCATTAGTAGGTGAAGGTTAGCCACTGTTTTACCCATCCTTAATTTGAGGCCCGATCTGTATAAGTCTTAATTACCACTTTTACTTATATACATAATAAACTCTTCTTGGTGGGCAGAAATATCATTTTAAAATAGAATGTTTAATTTCGTCAAATAAATGACATAATCAGCTCGTTCACTTAAAATCGGGAAACTTTATACATATCTTACCATTCAAATTCAAACAGCATCTTCTACAGCAGTCTCAACTCACCCACTATAGCATGGTTTCAATACGCCATGTTTTTTCCTACAGCGTGATCTTATTGCTGCATGTTTTTTCAACATAACGTTGTCTCGACTAAGTCTGTATACTTTTAGAATACTGCTCAACTTACCGGTTTTCTCTATTGCATGGTCTCAATTCAGCTTATTTTCTCGTACAGAATTCTCTCAACTCGGCCCGTTTTCATGTGCAACACTGTATCAGTTAAGCCTGTTTTCCTGTGGAGCAACTTCTCATCAATATAACCTCTTTTTCCTATACACAAATGTTTCAACTCATCCTTGTGTTCTGCACATTCTTCTCTTATCAGCATAATCTATTTTTCCTATAAATCAACCGTTCTTAAACTTTGGTAACCCTAGGACTCCGTTTTAATTTAAACTGTTGTTTTGAAGAAAATAAAAGATTTCGTCTACATGAAAAAAAGCTGTATTCCAAAATTAAATGTTTTAATTCATGTAAGTTCAATTTTCCGAAAAATAGTTTTATTCTATAAATCGTATTTTTTCCAATATATTTACGAAATTTCGGACATGACTCGCGGACCCTAGTTTGAGAAACGCTGCTATAAACCATTGTCTCAATACAGCCTGTCTTCCTGTGCAGTATTGTCTCAGTTTAACCTGTTTTCCTGTACGTCGTTTATTATATTTTCTTCTCTAATGTTGTCTGAATTCAACCTGTTTGTCTGTACAGTATTATCTCAAGTCAGTCTGTTTGTACAGCATTGTCTCACTCCAGCTTGTTTATATGTACATTTTTAATCTTAATTTAGTATATTTTCCTGTGCAGCATCTTTTTAATTCAGTCTGTTTACCTTTACATAATATTCTAACTCGGATATGTTTCTGTTCATATCAAAGTTTCAATTTCTTATTGGTTTTACTATCTTAATACGACTGTTTTCTGAAAGAGAGTCTGCAAACTGTGAGTATTTTTCTGTATAAAACTCACCTCACGAGGATTGTCTGTGAATAACACTTTTGAAGTTTGGTTAGTTGATCGTGTATTTCCTAAGATATCAAACTATTCAAG
>NW_013665633.1:781121-789268 GCF_000517525.1 Limulus polyphemus | reverse complement strand
GGATTGTCTGTGAATAACACTTTTTGAAGTTTGGTTAGTTGATCGTGTAATTTCCTAAGATATCAAACTATTCAAGCTAGTTTTAATAATTGATAGCCGAAAAAAAAAGCTCTCTAATTGTCACTCTAGCTTTATAACAAACAAAAATGAATTTGTATATCTTTTGTTGTTACAAATCTTACATTTTCGTTTTGTGGCCACACTTTCTTCATCGGTGTTGCTATGGTATGTGTTGTGGTGTGGCTATGGCATATTTGGGTAAGTGTGGGCATTATTAACTTGTTGTTAACATAATTGAGAAGACTATTACCGCGAGTACTGTGCATGCGTTGAGTAGAATGTTAATGTTTGACACTGGCAGAACACGAAGGCCAATCCGTTGGTAGCCATTTTGTTAGCCTTCTTTCGGTCATCGTCCCAGCATGGTAGCCAAGGCCATCTTCTTTGCAAGCTTTTCCTCGTTACGCTCATACTGCATTTCTTTGTATAACCGCCCCGCCCCCTAACCAGTCCCCTTTTCAAACCAAGCATTACTAAAAGTTTTTTCACAGCAACTGGTCTTTAGTTTTATTATTGGTTCACACTTATGAGCAGAGTTAGTTCTTCTCCAAGTTTATTGAATTTCAATTCGTTTCTGTCAAGGTATATCTTTCAGTTGAACATATCTCAGGAGTACTTACTGTCGAAGAAACATTTTAGATAAGCGTCCTTCAGTGCTTTGAAGGTGATTTCTTTGGATACTTCTTGCTATTAGACGAGTTGGTGTTTAGTCAATTGAGATTTGCTTTTTTTGTCCTAATTCCTGTTAGGCATGTTCGTATTTAAACAATTGAAGTTTACTTTGCTGTTAGACAGGTGGTATTTCGTCAGTTTTTGTTGTTTTTTTCGCTTTGCTTTTAGACATATTGGTGTTTATTATTCAAATTCGATGACGAAACGTTGTACATTTGCTGTCATGTTAAACTTATATTAAAGTTTTTCTTCATTACCCATTTAAGCCGTCTCTAGCCATTATTAGTCTCCAGCCATTATTGGTGTTTATTATTCAAATTCGATGACGAAACGTTGTACATTTGCTGTCATGTTAAACTTATATTAAAGTTTTTCTTCATTACCCATTTAAGCCGTCTCTAGCCATTATTAGTCTCCAGCCATTATTGGTGTTTATTATGTTGAGCTTTTTCTACGTCACTGTTAGACGTGTTGGTGTTAGTCAGCTGTATTTTTTAGCCTTGCACTTATGCTTTTTTTTACATTTCTATTTCCGCTTGGTGACTGAGCGGTAAGCTTGAGGTCTTATAATGCTTAAATTCGGGGTTAGATAGCCATTTGTCCAGCTTTGCGCTTAAGGTAGCAAAGTCCAAAATTATAGGCTGGGTGTGGTCTAGTTGTTTGCGCTCTCGACCGCGAATCTGAAGCTCTAAGGTTCAGGTCGAGATATGTTTGAACACGCTTCTCACGTTTACCTATGTAGTCAATATCGCTGCTCAGTTAAGAGTAGGCGTCTGGTGTTGTTCACTAATTTATCTTCTTTGATCAGCAATTAGAAACAGATGTCGCTGATCTTTTGAATCTCAGACCTGGTCGTTTAGTCCATGTGCCGTATAAGATGCAGCTTATGTTGAAAATATCATATTATAACGGCGAAGACATTTTTCAACTTCTGCAAGAACATCTTCTGACATATTTCTACTTATCTGTCAGAAATCAGTTCCTACACCAGTGTTCCTCAATAGACGAGAGCGGGCCACATCAAGTCCTCGGAAGCCTAATTCCTAGCTCGCACCGTGATCAGATATTGTAAAAGTAAACAAAACTGTATCTGGGGGATGATACGTTTCCCAACTGATTGGGGCCCTGCCCTTGCTTTATGGTCATGACCAGAAGTGGGGCAATTGGAGGATACTTCACTAGTCTATATTGTCAACCTACTTTTCTAGCTCCGTGAATGTATGCACGTACAGGACAATTACAATGTCGTGCTTCACAATTTCTTCCACCTGGTGTGTTTTATTTTCATAGTTGATTTAATCTTCTTTTTTTTCCTATTTCACCAAAACCCAATTTAAAATACACACAACAGCAAATTTACGGAAAATTTCTGCATACACTGTAATTGGCCAGTTTGGTATTTTACTTGTGCTCAGACTGTAAAAAGAAAATTCTATCAGTCAAGGTGGTGATAATGCCATGTATGTAGTTAAAATATTTGTTAGTTATATCTGTCTCTATATGAACTAAATACTTCCAAGAAGATAAGAAACATTAACTGTCATCTGTTATTCAGTTTACAGATTTTGTATCATCGTCTACAAAGGAAGGTAACAAAGGTCATACACATAATGTTGATACTGCTAAGCTCTTGTTCATCTTACTTTATGCTTTTATGTACTATTACAGGAAGTCAAACTTTAATAACGTGTGAGACGTTGGGTACTGCTATGATCGTTGTAAACTATTTGCTGCACTCTTATCTATATCTGGTGCGCGTTTATGTTCTAAGTATTAAAAGAATACTTGGTAATATAGTGGGTAGAAAAAACAAAGACGAATGCCTACTTAGATCTTGCATTTTGTATTATTCAAAACACTTTCAATTGATATTAAGACTCTAACTTTGTAGGAATAAAATCTGTGTGTATTTTTAATGGCCTCAGTTTACTTTTAAAAACACAGTTGATTTGTAAAATTTAGTTTTTTTTTATGTTTTCTATTGTGACTGGTTAGTGATCATTACACAACGTGATTATTTTTTATTCTTGTTTTTATTGTTATTCTTTGCGTTTTCAGTTGAAAACATTGTAGTTTCGAGGTTATTTGTTATCTTATCTCTGTGAAGACATTGGGTGCTAAAGAGGGATGAATTGTAACTGTATTAACCAACTGTTTCCAAGGCCGGAGGTATAGGCTCCTTGTACACTTCCACGTTCAAGTGTGCTGACGTCAAAGCTATTTGATAAATATAGCTGCAGATGTCCTACATTTGTCCATAGCTAGGTATCAGCCGCGACGTCACGTAAGCTTTCAAGTTTGTAAACCTTGGATATGGGGTAGTGTCTTTTTCAGTCACACACACACAAACGTGATCGGCAGTTTCACATTTCATGGAGAGATTTGTTTTTTTTACCAGAAATTTTTCGTTTCTGTTTCTTTGTAGAGCATCACAATATAGAACATGTTGGTTTGAGATCCAGAACAGTTGGTATGAAGATATCTTATCTTTGAAATTAAACGTTAGCCAACTTTCTGTTTGTCAAATGATGATAAATATATATGTTTCATTGATAATTTTAAAACTACCTGATTAGATCAAATAATCTCGTTAACTGGCGGAAAAATTCACTTACCCTCTACATGTCGAAGTAGTTGGCTGTGATATCCACTGGTCGTTCGAAAAGTGGGGCTTTTCATAGAAGTTTGACGTAAAATAATTGAGATAGATCTACAGTAAAAAAAAAGAAAAAAAAGTTTATTATTTTCTCATCAGAAAGTAAATGTACCATGATACCCCCGACCACAGCATTTTTTATTAAACCTGGTATACTTTAGACCTGGCGCAAAACCTGAGCTTGTTACATCATCATTACACCTAAATAAATTGGGAAACTGCATCTGGTATCTACGAGAACTATGCAAATCGCGATCACGTTACGTTACCATTAAGCCTGATGTACCCCAGATCGAACGCAAAATCTAATCATGATACACTAACTTAAACCTGGTGTACTCCAGACTTAATACGTAATCAGGATACAGAACATCATGTTAACTCAGATGTACCCTAGATCTAACACAAAACCCAAACATGGTACACTCTAACTTGGCCCGGCATGGCCAGGTGGTTAGGGCTCTTGCCCTTTCAGCCGTGGGGGCGTTATAATGTGCGGTCAATCCCACTATTTGTTGTTAAAAGAGTAGCCCAAGAGTTGGTGGTGGGTGGTGATGACTAGCTGCCTTCCCTCTAGTCTTACACTTCTAAATTAGGGACGGCTAGCGCAGATAGCCCTCGTGTAGCTTTGCGCAAAATTAAAAAAAAACAAAAAAACACTAACTTAAACCAGTTGTACCTCAGACGTAACACCAAATCGTGACACCAATCTAAATCGTTACATCTAGTGCACCCTAGCTTTAACACAAAATATTGTCATTAGCTGCTGCTAATTTGTTAAATTAACTTTACTTGCTGTCTCACAAATATTATCATGATTTTTTTAAATCATTTTCTTTAAACAATCTGAAACGGTTTTCAACATTCAGTTGGTTTTATAATATCCTGGTGAAACTTTTGTTCACCACTTATTAATGCCCTATATGAATGAAAATCGACTGTGAGAAGAGAAAAAAAAGTGGGTTCGCCCCACTGACCGCTCTTACACTCACAATTTCTCTAAACTAGAAAGCCCTCGAGCTTTCCATCGCTCTCATGGAACGATTGCAGGGCTGGTGCCATTCGGCATGATTTTAAACGAGCACAATTACTCTTGTACTGTTTAGCTTAATGCGAGAAATGTGCGTTGAATCAGAAAACCTTGTTTCGCATTGTTCTGTGGACTTCAATACAAAACGATTCCCTTTTTCGAAAAGGAACAGCTTCTCTTGAAATACCATCCAGCCTCCTGCCCCCCTCTCTCACCCGTTAACTTTACCCACAACCGTGTGTTTAGTTTGAGCTTCAACTCGCGCTCTCAATCACTTTTAACCATTATACTTCTCATGCCTATAGCGTTCACCTGGAGTTTTTTTTCTCTCCAACGAATTTCTATGAAAACCCTAGTTTGTAGACATCTGTATATTTCAGACTCCAGCCAGACAAAACTTGAAACCAGAAGTAAGATTTTTTATTGGAGTTTCTGTTATTGAAAAAAATGTTAAGTGGTAGAAATGATATTATACAAATCTAAAATGTTTATGAGATAGTTAAAAAAAATAAATTGCTTTTTTTTTAAACCGAAATGACTATGACTTGGAGTAAAACCACAATCACTCCTCAACAAAGTTTCAAAAATAGTTCTTAAAAAAAAAAGTATCAGCTATTCAGCACCTTTTCCGAAACCTATCAGATATTTATTATTTTGAAAGAGAAAGACACAGAAAAACATTACACTGCCGTTTTCAGGAAATTGGTTGAAAGTGTGAAATTATTTGTCAGTTTTACGTTTCGGTTTTGATTGTTTTTTAGGTCTGTCTGTGTGGGCGTGAGGAGGGAGGGGCTCAGCCTGTTCCAAATGAGAGCAGCTCTAAATAAATTATTTTTAACTGTAGTAAAACGCAGCATCTTCAATTTCGGGAAAAGCACGTCAAGAAATATTAATGTCATTAATATGAATGATTCTGTAATACTTGTCACGCTCTCGTTGCTTTACGACAAATTGTTTTTTGGAAATTCGTGCTAAATTGCACAAGGACTATATGCGCTAATCTTCCCATATTTTGGGCTGATAAACTATAGGGAAGGCAACTAGCCAATAGCTCTCACTTCCAACCCTTGGGCTACTCTAATCGAATAGTGAACGTTGGGGGTTATAAGACATCCACGGTTACAAAGTGTGGAGTGCATTTTTGTAGCAACAACATGCGAACCATGGACCTCCATATTCACAAACCAGCATGCTAAACACTACACCACACCCGACCGTAAAGAAACCACTCATTGTTTTACCATGACCTACGTAATATTTTTAATACGTTTCTTTTACTCATTCTAATATTTAAAAATGGAAAAGGAACAGTTTTTAAAATTTCTTATGTACATATGAACCCAGTGTCAGCAATATTATTATTATTTGCCGGGAAAAAAAACGTTTTAGCTAATATTACAAAACATTTATAAAATTATTTCTTCATCTACACTAATGCTCCCCCCAGCCCAGTGATTCGGTGGTAAGTATAAAGACTTATAACCCCCAAAACCGGGTTTTTGATACCCGTGGTGGGCACAGCACGGATAGCTTTGCGCTCAACAACAAACAAACAAAATCTACATCAGTATATAAAAATGTTAGTTTAGATGGCTGTTTTGGTTCCTAAAGGGACCAAATCTTTGTGTTGATTTTACTTGTAAACATTTGTTATAACACAGCTGTGGAGAACCGAACTTTCTTAATTGAGTCACTTTCACTTACAGCTTGAGGGTAATAGGTGAAACTGTGTCACGAGGTCTACTTTTTTTTATGTGTGACTGTAAACAGAATGCACCACGTTAAAAAAAAACAACTGAAGCCCCCTGGGGGCATCAGACTGCCTTTTATGCCTTAATAGAGTTTAAGAAACGAGTAGTGACAGTTGTCTTTTCATAGCTATTTCGTGGCCAGATGGACAAACCGCTGCTCCACTGTTTTCAAGCCTGACCTATTCTTTTACATTTGTGTTGATCCTGGCCTGAATGAACGGTATCGGGGTCAGCTAGTCGACGATATCATGATCCACTTTACCAAACGTAGCGGTAGCACCCACGCTTGAAGAAGCAGGTCTGTTTTTGTGTGACCATGAGCGTTTTTGGAATTTACAAAGGTTTAGGTTTTGCCAGGACAAAGAAAACAACCATGTAAACTAACATTGTGTGATATAAGGCAAACTTATGAACAACGGCTTATAGTTTTAACCTGAATTTCAACTCATTTGTATAGTTTTTCTTAAAGTATTTGGTTATTAGTTTTATTGCTTTTCGTAAAAATACATAAGAGAAAAATATTCAACTTATCGCCATAAACAAAGCATGATAAACCATTATTAGAATCAGTTTCACTCGTAAGATCAGTTCTACAGACGTTGATCAATGCTTTGAACCTATGTTTGACACAATATTAAAGAATAAAGACACTCTCAGTTGATTGGAGGGATAATATATATATATTTGAATGTTAGACAAACATGATAATATGTATTAATGACCAGCAAAAGACACACATTCGTTCATGGACAACGATTTAAAAACTACGCATACCATGCTGTACATTCGTAACATTTATGTGTTTCCAACGTAAAATATAAATAGGTGCTATCGGAACTGGTGTAAAATATTCTGTTTTAACATAAGCATTTGTGAATACACATTTTTTTTTTGATACGTGTACATCCGGGTGACTATCACGATCTTGTCGATGGTTTATTTGGCTGAGGAGTTGGATTACTTTGGACAAAGGTACTTTTTTTTCATATATTGTTTGAGAAAATGAACTCATAAAACTTATTTCAGACTGTTTCTTTTTAATTACATTGTTTTAAATGGACGTGTTTTTTGTTAGTTTGTTTGTTTATATATAGGTTACTTTCCAATATGAAGAACACACAAGTATTAATACTGGAAAACCGAAAATAAATTATTAATTACATTATGACAGTATTTTAGACATCGTAAAATGTAAGAATTTTAATTTCACGAAAGTTGTCACACATATATACTGCATGCTCACAGACATCCAACCATTCTCTTGGATTCCAGTAATTCAAATTCGGTTTAACTCGAGCACATTATAGTATAGACTCTTTACCAATCTCTCTGACACACACAAAATATACACACTATGACCCAGTTTCTTATTTAGTGATATCAGATTGAAAAGGGGCCAAATAGTGATATCGTTTTGAGACAAAAAAAGAGATCACAACGGTGTTGTGAGACGCCCCGATGAAAGAACAATTAGATAAAAAGGCCATTATTGAAACGGTTTGTTTCTAGTTAAGCACAAAGCTACACAAAGGGCCACCTGTGTTCTGCCCACCACGGGTATCGAAACCCATTTTCTTGCGTTATAAATTCGCAGACACACCGCCGGACCACTGGGGGGAGGGCATTGAAACGGAAAGTATTCTATTGGTATGAAACCACTCATATCATATATAAATCTGGTATAGCAACTAATCTTATTTATAAATCAGCGGATTTGTCCAAATGGTCGCTTTTAAACCATTATTGCACATTGTAACATACGGGTAAAAAAACATCTATCTTTGTTGCTTTAATACACATAAATATGTTTCAATTCTGTCTAAATAAACCATGGAATTATTTGTTGGTTCCCCCATTAAACAGTGTTACTTCTAGGTAATGGCCCGGCATGGCCAGGTGGATAAGGCGCTCGACTCACAATCTGAGGGTCGCGGGTTCGAATCCGCATACCACCAAACATGCTCGCCCTTTCAGCCGT
>NW_013665633.1:770923-780690 GCF_000517525.1 Limulus polyphemus | reverse complement strand
TAGCTTTGCGCAAAATTCCAAAACAAACAAACAAATCTAAGGTAATGTACCCGTTTTTAACTTACCAAATTATATCTCACAAAAACATATTTTTTATGCGATATAGAACTACTTAAGTAACAAATGTAAGGAAAAATAATTTTCCACTGTATTTTCATAATGCAATATAGTGTTAAATATACCCGATCATTTTATTTTCAAAGATGTTTATAGTATGTGCCAAACATATATTGCGTTTTAATCGAAATATTCAAAGTTCAAGAACAATCTAATAATAAACCATCTTGAGTAGGGGGGAAAAACGCTAACCAGTATATCTCCAAAAAAACATTAAAGCCAATAAAAGACCAGTGACAGTATGCTAAAAGATAGTGTTAAAAACTATATTTCAATTACAATTATTCCTTAGCTAGTATTTCTTCTATTAAATTTTAAAATCACTTGTCCAATCGTTCACATCTGTCAACAAACGACTCAATGGAAATGTTACCCTTAGTTACACATGCATTTAAAACCAAATCCTGTTACTTGTTCTCCTAGGCAATGAATATCCATGTTAGTTTGTCAGAAACAAGCCAACAATGTGTCTTTTAAAACTTAAACGCCAACTAGCGAACGAATATTCCAAACCTACTGCTACAACCTCTCTCCTTTGAGGCTCTTTAACACACGTGATGGATCTAGATCTCCGTTCTGTAAAAAATGTGTATATATATCTCTTCGTTTATATATATAATACGTTGCGTTTTTTGTTGCGTAAGCCACCAGAGTGGCGCCACAATACATTGTTTTTCAAAAATACAACAATATTAGGTCACTACTGCAAGGTTCTTCAGTAAAAACAACAGTCCCAACAAACAAATGGCCACACACTGACCTCTATTGGAAAGTGAAAGAAAATATTTGTTTGTTTTGAATTTCGCGCAAAGCTACACGAGGGCTATCTGCGCTATCCGTCCCTAATTTAGGAGTGCAAGACTAGAGGGAAGGCAGCTAGTCATTACCACCCACCGCCAACTCTTGGGCTACTCTTTTACCAACGAATAGAGGGATTGACCGTCACATTATAGCGCCCCCACGGCTGAAAGGGCGAGCATGTTTGGTGTGATGGGGATTCGAACCCGCGACCCTCAGATTGCGAGTCGAGCGCCATAACCACCTGGCCATGCCGGGCCAAAAGAGAAAAGAAAGAGATTTAATAATTCAAATATAACATGGCATAAACTGTGCTAGATTTTCCAGCCTTATCTACATATTTGTCTGTCTGCCAAGTCATCTTATTTAAACGGTTTCGTAATTATGAAAATTAGCCTCTTTCTGATTTAAGAATATGAGAGATTACATAGATTTCCAAAATAATCCAGGTTCATTTTCAAAAAATAATAAATCGGTCAAATTTTAAGGATTCTCCTGTTCATGAAATTACTCTGTTAGCTGTAACTGTTATTTTCAGGCTTCTGTATAAATGCATTTACTAAGAAAAAACACATTGGATTGTTTCTTTGTTGAACTGAGCAGAGCAACTTTTGTCAGGCAGAACAGGAAGATTTTACCACCACACTAATAACGCACGCACGGCGTTACCCTTCCCCCATTCTTAGCTATAACGGGGGGGAGGGGGTGAACCAGGGTATCTCAGATCCGCAGTCTGGCACGCTAACTGTTGTAACCCAGCGTTGCAGGTATTCTATACTTGGTGTTATTGTTTTGTTTTTGCATACAGTCCACGATCCTATATTCAAAATATTTTAACTATTATAAGTTTAATTGTATTTGAATTGTACGACTTGTCGTTAATGTGACTGTTACTATTTAATGATTCCAGATCACTAATTCTGAATAAGTAAAAAGATATTTACGTTTTGTCAATCTACGTCTCAGTGAGTACAATTCAAGGGAAGTCACCTTTGATCACATGATATATTTTCGCTAAGCAAAATACTTTCTGTTAATTTTCTGTGTAAAACCGCTTTTTTTTGAGTCGATTACTAGACTAACTTGTTACCAGGCGGTTTTTGTTTTGTGGCATCGAGCCAAACAAACGTGAGCGGTGATCATAACCTTGAACGCGCTATGCACGCTTCCACAAGCTGCTAATTCAAGAATGGCGGGCGTTCACCTCTTTCTACCCAGAATGCATACGCATGCGCAATTTGTTTTGATTTTTGGTTGATTTTTCCAATACGTGTACGTTGTACCCAAGGCCTTACTCAATTTGAGGAAGTTTATGTGGCGACACCTAACGACTTATTATTCAGTTACATAAAAATCCACCTTGACCTCAATTGCGTTTCCCCTACTCTCATGAAATATTTTTTTAAATTGTTGGTTTACAGCTCAAATTATCATATTTAATACACTGCATAAATACATTTTATAAACAGTTCGACGTAAAAGGTGTTTGCTAAATCTTGAATGCCTGAGAGCACTATGTTAAAAAATAACGCTTGACCAGTTTTTTGTGGAAGGCTTAGCTAACTTCAGAGACTCTCTAAAGCCCTTTAGTAAATCAAAATAGTTATATAAATGTGTTTGATTGCTTTCACATTTTAAATTATATATAAAACTATATTCTCGACAATACATAAGACGTAATTTGGATTTTATTCTCCTGTTTGCTTGTTTTTAAGTATAAAGCTACGCAATGGTCTATCTGTGCTGTGCCTACCACGATTACCAAACCCTGTTTTTAGGGTTATAAGTCTTCAGATTTACCGCTGAGCCACTGGGAGAGGGGGGGGGGCTTATTCTTCTGTCACTGTAAAGTGCTGCAAATTGGATAAGTTATCAAACATGCTGTTTAACGAATTAACAAATTTAATTTCAAATTGATGTCAGTATTTGAGTGCAATTACTTTCTATCCCGTGTTTGAGAAATTGTGGTTGTTACAGCTGTCTATTTTGTTGATAAAGAATAAGTACTTTTTGTATTAGCTAAATATGTAAATATATATATATATATATAATCTCGATTCAACAAAAATCCTGAGCTCGTGCTTTTTTTCTGTGTACACGAAGTGTGAACTGACTTAGTTTAGTTTTTGACTCGTGTAAAAACCTTGAGTTTTACTTTAAACAATACTTTTGCTTTTTATGTCCGGTGTGCCCCGGAGGTTAAAGTGCACGAACTGTGATCTTAAGTGTTTATGGTTCGTGTCCCGTTGCCAGAAAACGCGCTCTGCAAATTGAAGCTGTCTGTGGGTACGCTAAACGATTGGCGATCAAATCCCACTGTTTGGTTAAGCAAGAATAGCCCAAGAGTTTGCAGTACTTGCTATTGGCTAGCTGTCTTTACTCTAGTCTGTCAATTCAAAATCAGTTACGCCTATGTCAGTTAGCTCTTTGCGTAGCTTTGCGAGAAATTCTAAACAAACAAGCTTTTTTTGTTATCCTAACTAAATTATTAAATAACGCTTTCTATAACATATTATAGTTAATGTATTTGAATGACTAATTACCTCTGTGTATCAAATAAAGCCCAACAAAGTATTTATATTTTTAAGCATTACAGTGTAATTACGTTTTTTTTTTTTATATATATTCTGAAGAAATGAAATGTTTCACTGTAGCTCAATCGTAGTTACATTTTAGACTGATGCGCTGCTATAAGGAAGGAAGCGCTTCAGATGTCTTATGTTGTGTAAACGTAGGCAGATAAATGGTATTTGTTTGTTTTACAGGCCTACACATTTGCATTTACTTTGTGTGAAACCCACTCGTCCAGTAATCTAATAAATAGCTACTTATAATATTTTATTATCTTTATTATGCAATTTACTATAAATAGAAAAAAAAATGGTTTTTCGTTATTATGCTTCTTGCTTTTTATTTATTTTTTTAGGCCTTATCCTCATAGGTAGTACAGCGATGTACCTATTTATTTTTGTAGTATTAATTCGGTATATTTTATATTTTTAAAACAACATCTAGCGAATATATATATATATATATCTGTATTATTATTATTTAGCTGTTCGGGAGTTATTTAGATAAAGTTACCAATTGTTTTAACTACCGAAACTTATACTGGTTTGCAGTTTGGGTATAAGTTATTTTTTGCCACTACGCCACCTCATGGTGTAAGAAATAACCTTGACACCGGGCATAAAACCCGTCTCCTCGTGCACAGTTTTTTATGTTTCTCTTGTATGACGATCGCTTCCTGTTTAACGACCAGTATGTGGGTCACGGACAGAAAGAAGTACACGAGAGTGCGCATACTCCAATGACGCTTGATGCGGCAATCGATTTTCCCTACGGGGAAAGCAAGGAATGCTTTTTTGCCCAACAATATTTTCGAATTTTATTTTCTTATTAAAATTAATTTTTGTGGCTTACATGAAACATTTTCAGTTTTGAAACAATAAATTGAGTGTTACAAAGTTTAAAGCCAATTTGCTAAGCCTTGATAATGTGTTTTTCTTTTATTTACCAAAGAAGTTATATATACGATAACCATAATAATATTATTTTCCGCTGTTTAAAGCCTGAGAATTAAATCGTTTTATTTTTCTTCAGTCGCCAGAGGGCCGAATGCGGCCCAGTGCATGCCGGACTGTAGATCCCTGGTTGGCGTACCGTTATCGCCATAAAATCGCGCTCCCCACTTTAACTCATTCACTGCGCCTTTGCCGTGTATGGAATTTCATTTTTAAATTTCCCGCGTGAACTGGTAAGGGGGTATTTATGAATGTTGAGGCGCTCTCAATCCACCCGAGCATTGTTACCGAAAAATGAATCTATCGTTTTCTTGTATTTTCTTATCCGTACTCCTCATGACGACAACAAAATCAAATACGTGACACAGCCACAGTGTAAGAAAGAAAATGTTTCGACCCGTTCACGTGACAACCGCAATGAATGGGTTAAGACTATGGGTATGTTATAAGAGTGACAGTCAAATCCCACTATTCAATTAGAGTAGCCCACGAGTTGGCGGTTTACCGGTTACGTGTATGTATTAAAATGTGACTGTTGTTATTTATGGCTTCAAACCACTCGGACTTTGGATATTTACATCTCTTTCGTGGTCCCGATATACAAACAACTCGTGCACATTGTTTTGATTGCGACCTATCTGGCACAAATTCCATCTCTGGCGCTTTGTCGTCTCGGAAAAACGATATTTGAAGGTTATGTGATGGTGTCGACCTTTTCTCACTGGTCGACCTTCATCAGTTACTTGTCTCCATGGTTATTGAGGTTGAATGGCCCCAGTTCTTTAGGCCTTGTGTGTGGGCTTGTTGTGTCCAAGGTGACACACTTAATATATAACAGATATTTAGGCCTCTGTATTAATTTTTTTATTAATTCTTCTTCATTTACATTGATTTTTTATTCGGGCACATAATAATTTCCTAAACGAGTCTTCCGTATATGTTATGCACATCTTTAAAAACTCGTCTTCAACACCATATCTCAAACATAGCTAGGGCCCACCAATGTATTCATCCACCGTAGTTAGATGATTATTTTATAGTCATTTGAAATTGCAAGTTTTAGTTAAGTAAATATATATATATATATATGGTTTGATGATTGACTCGTCGTGGTTGGCAGGTGATAGTTATCGGTTGCACGAAAACCTCTTTAACATATCACTTCTCATTTCTCCAATCGATGATAAAGGTGTCTCGATTTTCTACATCTGTTGTTTAATCAATGAGCTTAAGAAATAAGAAAAAAAAAGACATTTAAACGAAACAAACAACGACTAACGATAGAATCTAATATAACAGGTTTGGGTTACTTGTTCGCAAATTACACCATATATTTAAACAGTGTTAAAGGTTTCTAAAACACAAAAATTATTTTGAAGCCAGACCATTTCGTTCCAGTATTTGACTTACGGTATTCAAATTTTACAGCGCTTAAAGTTGGGAATTGTAATTATTATTCAGAACGCGAGGTTAAAGCCGTTTTATGACAACTTGTATTAGGGATATTTCTTTCACTTTTGAGTTGTGATTAAGAATGGCCTATCACATTTAAGACATGCCTTCTAAACGGCCATATTACTCGCAGTAGCTAAATTCTATAGTGCTGTGGCCCTGGCAAAATCTGTTAGACGTGTGACGTCACCATCACAGCAAAGATCTCATATTCAGAACCTAACTTCCATTATTATGAGTCCATTTTAAATAAACAGAATATATGAAGCGCTAATCATTTGAGACTACATGAGTAATAAATTGAATATGCATATATTACCGAGTGAAAATACGCAACTCAACTTCCTTCAAATTCTGATTTTAGCAACAGTAGTCTACAAATGACCTTTAAAATGTGTTTTAACCACACACTATACTTGTAAGGTGTATTTTATTAAGTTTTTAGTTACATATTCACGTGACTTATGGCAAAAGACGTTTTGCCATTTTAACGCTATGACACCTGCTCTTGAGCAGGAGTAGTCGCACGGTGCTTGCCGCCAGCTCCTGAGGGTAAGTGACAAGAGTGTGTGCTGAGCGGTCTCAGAAAGTTCTACCAGTGGACACGGGGGATCACTAGTAGTCAGTGTGTTTTCGAACACTCTGAGAGTTTGATCATGAAAAGCACTTAATTGCGAGTATAAATTGAATAATTTATTTGTATATACATATTTTTAGTTTTTGAAGTGTTGGATCTCACCTTCAAATTTAGATTCTGGGGTGGCGTTCTGGTGCATTCCGGCAACACTACACCCAAGTTTACTCCAGTTCTTCTCCAAGCTGTTGCCATCTTACACAACTTCTACAGAAGATTACTTGTCCTACTAGTTGTCTCCATGTTGCTCCCTTTCGTGGAGTAATTATAAAACATGTTTCGCTAGCTTCGAAAATACACGCTGTTGATTACACAGTAGAGTGAAAATTCAGCAGCCTAAATAGCAAGTAAACGTTCAGTAGCGCTCTGCTGGTGGTGGTTTGATTTTTTGAGAGATCGCGTAAAAGAATACTCTAATCCTAGGTTCAAGGATAGTTCAACCTTTGTTCGGCATGTACTAAATGAATGTGATGTGGTCCCATTACCCAATACGTTCAAAGTAATTAGTAAAACCGAAAACGAGACTATGCTACGGGTGAAGGAAACTCTTGATCCTTCAAAAAAGAAGTTGTTGTTTGTTATTAAGCACAAAGCTACACAAAGGGCTATCTGTGTTCTGCCCACCACGGGTATCGAAACCCGTTTTCTAGCGGTATAAGAATTAAACAATTAGCAAAGATTTACTGAACTTTTAAATGCTACTGATTGTGTTGTTGTTGTTGCTGTTTTCTAATTTGTTTACTATTTGATTCTGAGGGCCCGACATGGCCAGGTGGTTAGGGCGCTCAACTCACAATCCGAGGGTTGCGGGTTCGAATCCCCGTCACACCAAAGATGTTCGCCCTTTCAGCCGTGGGGGCGCTATAATGTGACGGTCAATCCCACTATTCGTTGGTAAAAGAGTAGCCCAAGAGTTGGCGGTGGGTGGTGATGAATAGCTGCCTTCCCTCTAGTCTTACACTACTAAATTATGGACGGCTAGCGCAGATAGCCCTCGTGTAGCTTTGCGCGAAATTCAAAAACAAACAAACAATTCTGAGAGCTGTGATAAAGCAAAATGCCACTTGCTTATTTCTTATGTTGTTAATCCTTAACATTATAAAGAAAAATTAACATTAAAATAATTATGTTAAATATAATGTTACGTTAGGCGATGCTATTTTTGATGCATGTTTTTTTTACTTGTTTCCAGATAACTGATAGTATGCAAAATATTTTTTGCTCGAATCTTTTGACCTTTTTTTTTTCTTACACAGTGAATGGATGCGAAGATGCTCGACTGAACCCTGGAGGTCGTGAGGTGACCAAAAACACGCTTCAGCCGAAGAAATCCCCAGGCCATCACAATCAGGCCAAGACACTACTTCAAAATATTTTACAGCAACCTCCTCAGCATCTCCCATTCTCCATGGTCGCATTGTCTCACCATCCAGCTCTCTCCTGCAGCAGTACAACGGGTCAGTTGAAGACATGTCTATTTTACCAATAAAATTTACTTTATGGTGTAAATCTCCTTGCTTTTTGTACCTTCCATTGTAAGTGACTGACGTCAAAATATAGAGCCTAATTTCAATGTTAAGCGATTTGCAGTCCAAAGTTATTAAATACAATATGTGTTCACACATACAGTGGCCCATGTCTAAACATATTCATGTCAGTTCTGGAGAACATGTGGAGGGTGTACTATAACCCTTATTTTACCCCATACGAACTTTAACTTTTTAATACTAGGCTAAGCATCTACATCATTAAAATTATATATATATATAATATATATTTCTTGTATAATAATATTAACAGAAGTTTCGTAAAATAACGTTTTAGTAAACATGTAATTTTATTACAGTTTCGCTTCAATAACTCCTTTCCAAAATCACAATAACTCAAAACTAAAGTCTTGTAACAAAGAGAAAGCATAGGTCTTTGGTCATCAGATCGCAAACAGCGTTCAACTTCTTTGATTTCTAGAACTATAAAATTAAAGATCACTGTCCCTCAGTGTATTTCTTTTCCATATCCTACATTAATTCAGCTTGTAGCTTTGCGTATCCACTCATACTACACTTCTGTAACTTGCAGAATTAAACTTGGCAAGCAGACTCAAATGGGGGTACTACCCCCCCCCCCCCGGAAGATCACCCAAAACACGATGTGGTGTAAGCACATGGTTTACTTGTCGCTGAATCCTAGTCTAGCATCGTATTTTGTGTTCCTATCCCACTTTGGTATTCCGGGGGATCCATGTGTGAAACAGTATTCACACACCCACTTAAAGCGGGAAAAAACTTGGCATACCAAGATGGGTGTCTTAACGGTTTTTATTTTCGGGTACGACCCCTTTTGGGGTATTTGTACGAGAAATGGGGTAATGTAAAAGCTTACTTGCTATATTTGGACCCCAAGTGAACCATAAGGGAGACCTTTGAACCTCACAGTGGAGCGGAGGTACTTTATAATTGTAAACAAATATTAGTCTAAGCAGTAACACTATAATGTAGTTTAACGTAACATACCCCTCATAAATGTCTGTTAAAAGTAGTAATTTTTGTTTGGATCAACTTATAACAAGGGTATTAAGCCAGAATTCGAGACGCGGTAACTTTAATAAAATGTAAGTATATAAATATAAATATGATATATACATTTACTTACCCGTATATTTTAAGTAGCAGATGTAGTACGTATATATTACTTACCCGTATATTTTAAGTAGCAGATTTAGTACGTATATATTACTCGTATATTTTAAGTAGCAGATGTAGTACGTATATATTACTTACCCGTATATTTTAAGTAGCAGATTTAGTACGTATATATTACTTACTCGTACATTTTAAGTAGCAGATGTAGAACCGCAGCGTTTTATTGGATAAACCTTCAGTTAGAGGAAAAAATTTATTTTAGTTTAGTTTTAGTATACCGCTCACTTCCGGTGAATTCAGATATCGCACCCCATTGAGTAAATTTGGATTTTTACGCATTACAACATTCATTTCGTGCGTAAAATAGAAAACCCCAGTAATCATTAATGGAATTAAGTGTGATATTGACATATTTTTTTTTGTGGTTGTCTTATTGTGTGTGTGTATTATTAGTGACCCCGAAACCAACAAAATCCTCGACCCACAAACAATTTGATGCATAAATGGTTTAGAAAATGTGTTTAAAGACCCCATAGGGACAGATGAGCCCCAACGATAACACAGGCCTGCGATGGTTTTACTTGTCTTGAAATTTTTACG
>NW_013665633.1:764821-770358 GCF_000517525.1 Limulus polyphemus | reverse complement strand
ATTAGGGACAGCTAGCGCAGATAGCCCTCGTGTAGCTTTGCGCGAAATTCCAAAACAAACAAACAGACAAGCAACTCCTCTCATTCATCGAAGCTCAACTTGCAGTCAGTACATACATTGACGCATAACCTTTAACACTGTTGGCGATAACAGCATACTTAATCCTCAAAGTCTGGTATACTTTAGCTTGTAGATATCGTAAACAAAAGATTATACATTAATAGCCAAAATGTCGTTAAAGGGGCTCGAATATATCCAATTCGATTTTATTACTCATCAAGAGCTCTACCAGCCTACCCTCAAGTTGAAATTATTTTAAGTAGGATTATAGTAAATTAATCTATGAGACCTTGAACGTTGTCAAATAATCAATCGAAAGGGTTTGACCTCCTGAGTCCAAAACTGTAATTAGTTCTCAAATCGGCCAAGAGATGACGGAGCTATGAGCTAAAAGTTTGTACTTGAAAAACAAAACTCGGAGCCATTCTTATGAGCCGCTATGTTGTGGCTAAAAAAAACAAAAAAACAAAGTCTATATGTATCATTATCTTTTTTTTTAATCGAAGCTTGAAATTGATTACAGTTATTACGTTATTCTTCTTGAACTTAATTGGTTAAAAAAGATTTTTCTTGGGTATTCTGCTTAGAAATTATCTTTAACACTACAATCCGTCAAGAAACGTAAAATCTGTTTAGTCATGTGTTTTGTTTTTCTTCTGAAATTAATCCCCATATTGGAAGTTAAGAAGGCATATTGTAATAATCCTAATGTGAGTATAAAGTCCGCAAAACAATCTAAAATAGTGTTATATATAGCCCCTCCCTCTACGGTGACTAATTGGCAATTACTTCTGAGGGCTTATAACGCTAAAATTAGGTTTCGATACCTGCGATGGGCAGAGTACAACTAACTCATTGTGTAGCTTCGTACTTAACAATAAACAAATACTATATTTTTATGCACCAAGGATCCTTTTACCACAAGCAAATCTTACACTTTTTGATCCTTTAAAGTATTTAACTTTAGACTGACAGACAGATTAACTTCCTACCAGAGCAAGCTATAGATAGATAGTTTAACTATGCCTGTAAAAATTACACTCGTCAAGTTTAATTCGAAATTGTTTTAAATAGATAGATCAATAGATAATGCCCATAAAAATTATAGTTAACAAATTTTATATTTTAATGTTTACATTT
The DNA here is from genome assembly GCF_000517525.1 of Limulus polyphemus. Lineage (NCBI taxonomy): Eukaryota > Metazoa > Arthropoda > Merostomata > Xiphosura > Limulidae > Limulus > Limulus polyphemus. Next base: position 769,158 of record NW_013665633.1, on the reverse strand, counting down.
TGAAGTTTTAACTTGGGTAATTCTAGAACAGTCCATTGACTTCGGTATCTTATTAACCCTTGGGGTAACTCCCCGAGAGATTGTTTTCTGTTGAACGTTTCTGAACTTCATTAGCCCGTGGTAATCCAAAATTACATTTACTTTCTCCAGTCTTTCTTATTGCATTAAAGCATATAACTGTATACGTATTGCATATACCTACCTTATAATAGAGTTTTGAATTTAACTAGGCTGTTGAAGAGTTGTTATTTCGGTATAATGTCATGTAAAAATCAGAGTTTGCTGCTTAGTTTCTGAAGCTGTATAATTTCGTTAAAATATACCTGTTTTTCTGAGCCACTCTCTCTCACTCACTTAGTTTGATGTACTTTTGAGCGAAAAATATATTTCGAATTAGACATGTAAGACGGAATTTCTGAAGGAGCGTATGTCACTCTAAACTGTTGACTTAATATTGGTTTTAATCCCATTTAAACTAGTGTGTTAATAGAAAAAAAACTTACACGCTGAAGTACCTAGTTAAAATATAAGATTTTATTAACACACAAGCTTCCCAGCTGTGTGCACTGATTAATTATCTCCAGAAGTGAAAACAGGTCCACTTCACCCAGCTGAGTATCTCTACTTTCTTCTTCTTCTTCTTTTTTTTTTTTTGGAGAATTTCCATTGTTGGTTACCAACACGTGGTTATCTTTGTTGTAATTACATTTTTGGCTTTCCAATTGAAATCCGTATCATGTCTTTCAGAAATAACATTGTTTACAGGCACATAAATCTCATTGTAACTGACCAAGTGAAACTCGATATTGTGTTAACAAAGAAAAGGAAAACCTTTCATAATTTATTCTTCGGTTTCTACTTAAACGTTTCGAGTTCGGTTTAATTCGAACATACATAATAGCGTTTAATTAAAATACTTTCATATAGGGCATGGCTCAGTTAGCAACAACTTTGAATTTGAATCTCCAGTAAGTGGACATCGATATCAAAATAATTTCTTTCTCCGTTAGTGTTGTCTGGTCACCTGTGAAATCAGCTAGAATACAAGGCAGGGCATTATCCTTCTATCCTTGGCTTGTCGTTCGTTACATAGTTCATCAAGAGTACTCTGTCTGATCACATTATACACATTACACACTCATAACAGGCATAATGTTTCAAAGAAATGTTATTGCCCCTATAAAATCAATTAAATACCCTTGAGCAATCAACATCTTGTTGATTAAGAAACGTTAAATAAGTTAATTAATGCATAATTAATAATTGAAAATATTAACGATAACGTAAACAAATTAAGAATATTTCTATTAAAGTTTTTGTTCGTTTGTTTGTTTCTGGTAGCCGCGGCATATCGGCTCATAGAATGGCTCCGAGTTGGGTTTTTTTTTCAAGTAAAAATTTTTAGCTCATAGCTCCGTCATCTCTTGGCCGATTTGAGATCTAATTGCAGTTTTATACTCAGGAGGTCAAACCCTTTCGATTGATATATTTGTCTACTCCCAAGGTCTCATAGATTAATTTACTATAATCCTGCTTTACAGGATTTCAATTTGAAGGTAGGCTGGTAGAGATCTTGATGAGTAATGCGCGAGCACCATGATTGGTATTATTGCTGGTGCACAAAAAAAGGAAAAAAAAAGTCTCATAGACTAATTTACTCTAATCCTGCCTAAATGAATTTGAAGTGCCGCGGCTTTTGAGGATTCCCTCCTTTTTTTAGAGTTCTAACAGTTTGACAGAGAAAAACTTTCTTCCTGTTTTTTTCCCCTTTATGCCGTCACAGAAAGAACTATTCGGTATTGTTTCGTAAAGTGTACGATAGTTTTCTAACAATATATTTACCATACATGTCTAATCTAAGTCAAATAAAAAATATTTGCAAATTCTTTGAACTAAATCTTCAAATCTTTGTTTAAGTAGCGTTTTAAGTAAAAATAATTTTCCAGTCTTTGGGTTCTGTTCTTGTTGTTCGAGTGAAGTGTCTGTTTTCGGTTATTTGTGTCGCATGAATCTAGGTCAAAGAATCGTCTACAACGCCCTTTCCCAGTCACTTGTTTTGGTTCATTTTACCCAAACACAAAAATAACGGAAACTTGAAAAACATTCAAGTACAAACAGGAGCCGCACCGTAGGGCATGACCTCGTTTCAGTTGACCCTTTACCTTGACCACAGCGGAGGGAGTTGTTTGCGTTCCTGTAGCTATCATGGTATCGTAACCTTAGAAACCAAAACAACCTGATCGTTCTATTGATCTATGGTATTCCTTATCAGCATCTGTGTTTTTATGCTCTTTTTATTTGCTGACTGCTGATAATGTTGAAGATAGATAAAAATATATAAGAGTACTGTTGTGGTTGATTAATTACTTCTCTGTTGTAGATGTTTTTATACTATTTGTGATTGTTTGGGAGAGTATATTGATTTTCCTTTTTTGTGATTTCATCACAAGTGCATTTTATATTAAGACGATAACGCATTTTTAGGCTCCTTACCTCCAAGTCCAGCTGATAGTGGAGTGTCAGACGTGGACAGTAGTAGTGGTCACTTGAGTAACGACGAATCAAAACCTAGACTCAGGAGCGCACCAGGTAGGTTAATTATAACACTAATCTATTCTTTATACAAAGATTACTGTAAATAAATCCCACTGGATTATTAATTATAATTCATTTCGCAACAGATTATTCGAATGCAATCAAGGAACCATTTGCCATCGTCATGATTTTGTTGTTCTTGTTGTTAAGTGTAGTTAGTGGAACCTCCAAATCTCTTATTCAGTATATAGTGCTGTAGGGAAGTGAAAATTTATGACTGTACTTACACGTGTTTATGGCTTCTACTGAAGAAAGTAAAAAACAAAGACACGTACAAGTTTGCCCATCAGGTAATGAAGAATCGTTGTTTATACCCCTCTATGATTAGATATAAACTATTCAGAAAATAAGTTTGATTTGACTTTTAAAAGATGAAAAAACACATTTATATTTTAGATTTGTTGCTAAGACAAACATTAATTTAGTTTATATTTCTTCTAAATTGCATATAAGCTATTTTAAAACAAACCAAAGTTGTATCTAAGAGTACCACGAATCTTATTTTTTATCCCTGTTTACTCGGTATAATCTATTTTGGAGTATAAATCAGAAGTGCCTCTACAGGTTGTATAGACACTGTGTTGCTCCAAGAAAAACTAGCCTTGCGGGAAGAGAGTGGCAGGTTCTATCTTGCAAAACATAACCTTTGATTTTATAGAACCCCACCTGGGGCCAGATAATGATAGCTGATATATACTGGTCATTATGAATCACCTCAGTGTACTGAGGCTTATTTACCCACCGACACCCTAGCTCAGACCATTGCTAATAAGTTGGCTTAACAATGGTTTGGAGCATTTGAAAAAATTCAGATGGGCCAAGAAGCAAAATTTAATAGTCTCTGTTGTTTGCGAAGTTGTATTGCGTATAAGGTGTGGTGAAGACACACACTTCATTGGGACATCCTCAACATAAAAGTTTGAGTGAACGATTGGGATGACAATTTGTTATATGTCACATTGGCATACAGGTGACAAAACAACATTCTGCCAAGCTACTTTCCAAATCTATTAATTTCTACATATGAAGTAATGGTCCCTGTTAATGTGATGTATGGGCCCCTCTCCAGTAGAGATAATCCACAGTGCAGAAATATGTGGTCACGTTAGTTAAAACATATTAATTTGCATGACAACAACTGGATAAAGAGAAGTTATGAGAAAACAGCGAAATAATATCATTTCAAGCATGAATTTGGAATTGGCTGTGGTATGTGCCAGTAGTACATTGTTTGGTTCTGACAAGACTGGACTCTGCAGTATATCATATTATTTGGTAGTTCAGTCCATTGAAGTATGACCTGTAGTTGTAACGTGATACGCGAAACCACTTTAACAACCTGAGGACATAAGTTACTGACGAAGCATTAACTGGACCAAGAATCGGTGGCATATGGGATGATGAGTCAGAAATAGTAAGTTCACTGTGACTAACCACACTGATAATGAAGAAGTTACTGTACATAGTTCTTCTAGATGTATGTGATGAGTCAGAAATAGTAAGTTCACTGTGACTAACCACACTGATAATGAAGAAGTTACTGTACATAGTTCTTCTGGATGTATATGATGAGTCAGAAATAGTAAGTTCACTGTGACTAACCACACTGATAATGAAGAAGTTACTGTACATAGTTCTTCTGGATGTATATGATGAGTCAGAAATAGTAAGTTCACTGTGACTAACCACACTGATAATGAAGAAGTTACTGTACATAGTTCTTCTGGATGTATATGATGAGT
>NW_013665633.1:751923-764155 GCF_000517525.1 Limulus polyphemus | reverse complement strand
ATTTTTTCTCCGAATCACCTACTATAACCAAGGCACATTGTTGAGAAATTTTTCAAGAACTTGTTTTTGTCATCTTTCACCTTTTAATGAAGATGGGAATAATGACAGGGAAATAATATAATAGCCAATGCTCGACCAGAGGTTTTCGTTTATAAAATTTTGTTGTTATAGACTTGCTTTTTATTTTATTACCTCGTCTCCATAGTTATTAATTGCAAATAGACAATAATATTGTAGGTCCATATTATTGTTGTTCTTTCTACGCGATATTATAACACACTTTCTTATGATCATTTAATTTCTGTTGTGCATATATTGTTGAAAAGGAGATATTTTAAAGTGATTCATCATGTGGAAAACGAATAGATAGATAAACCAATATGTGGCGCCACCTAGTATACCTAAATTTATCTAATAATTTTCATAAAAGTGACCCGAAAAACGGGTCCAAACTGGTAACCCGAGGCCCGACTTTAACGAAACTTGTTTTATTCTGTTTCCATTATCATTTCATCACAAATATGGCGCTATTGTGCGCCGTTTTTGATGTATTTAATTACAGACAAGCAAACAAACAATGAGTTTTAGTAGTATATAGATTCTGTTTTGCATTTTTGTAAAGGGTTTGTATTTTATTTTCTACGTTTTACATTAAATTGTTATTTTAACGTGATTTCTAAATGGTTGTGCCACTATATAGCTCCTAGTTTGGAGTGCAAGTTTTAATTGAATTTTATGCCACATACTCATTCTATTTAAAAGTTGTGCAAATATTTTGTAGGGGTGAGAGTAGGTTACATCTAGCTGCCTTGTCTCTAGAATAGTCAATTAATTACAGTATCAAAATATTTACTAACTATTACAAAATCTTTTATTCATTTCTTATTGATGTACTTTCTACATCATCATGTTTCCAATTCTAATTAAAATAGTATATGTAGTAGCCATTTAATATATATATAGACCAACTTAAATTACACCGTAACATCAGTTGGATTTTAAGTTCGGTATACTATATGTTTCCTATCTCTTAGTTAATGTATACGATTTTCGAAGTTTCTGTTCATATCAAGCATATTTTAAACATAGAAGTCGGTCAAGGGAACTACTGAGTTCCCCTCAACCTAATTATTCATGGAATTAGATCATTCAATTAGTGTTATGTGTATTTTCTCAAGGGAAATATTGCTGTAACATGGAGCAGTGTATAGAAATCAGCATCGATCCAACATTCCTTGTTTCATAGTGAGTGACCATCAGTCAAATGGTTGTTGCCAGCATCCTGAGAGGAATGGCAATGTCTTTTCTATATAATGCCATGTTTTCTTAGTCTAGAACAAGATTTCACTTGAAAATTAAAGTTACAGCTTGAACTGAATGTCCCAAACACTGATTGGTCACATTTTAGTAAATGTATCAAATACATTTGCCTTTATAAGCTTGAATTGTGTTTAAAGAAAAAACGGTTTCATTTTTCGAAATATTTTGTCTAGTCTTTTTGCTTCAAACTCTGTTGTGGTTAAGCAAATTCAGATTTTCACCATACAACATTTCCTGGGAAACTTCAAGTTATTCTGTGGTGCCACCCAATTACTGACAGGGAAACTAATGAATCTGAGGATATCACATATGCATGAAAGTTACCTTTTAAGTTGTTTACAAAATCTTTATGTTACAGTTCTAGCAAGTCTAGTTTCCTGTGACTGTGTTGAATGACAAATTAACTGTTGTCTCAAAGACCTAATTCGATAGTAGGGTCTCGGGGTAACTTTAATAAACAACTGAAAATATTTTTCCCTTTATTCGATGGTTTAATATTTCTATGCACCTTTAGTGCTGATGTCATACTTAGTAAAAAATCTATGTTGGTCAGTTGATCCCCAGCATATCTTTTCTGCTCGTATACCTGGCAGTTTTCATGTTGTGTACAGACACAGTTAACAGCATGTTCAGTAACTGTGTCACAATTACTTTGATCAATTATAGCATCAAATTATTTACTCTTTTTGTACAATTTTTTATTCACTCCTTTTTGATGTACTGTCTGCATCATCATGTTCCCCAATTGTAAACAAAACAGTATTACATTTAGTAGCTATTTATCACAAATATAAGCTAAGCTTTAAGTTACACTCTAAGAAAAATTGAATGGATTGATTTTATTGGTGTACTATATGTTCGTAAAGAAATTTACTTAGCTATACATAAGTTGGTGTTACACTTTTCAAGGAACATGGAATTAAGTGATAGGGCAAACATTCAATTTTTTACATCTTGCAAATAAGGTTGTATTTCATTTTTTGCTGACTTATTTTCATTAGCAATATTGGTTAAAATGTTTAATCCATATCTTTTTTTCGTGTTTGCTCTGGATATTAAAACAACTGACTGCAGGTCTGTAAGATATTATTCAAAGATGACCAAAACATTTCCATTCATAGCAGTGAGAGAATTACAAGGATTATTTTATACTACTAGATTAACATATAACTCAGAACCAACCTAACGCCCCTAAAAAGTTGGTAGAACATTATGAGATAGTATTAGGATTATAGCCAAAAGTATAACAGCCTGGGTATTCAACTGATTAATATATGTATTTGGTTCATTATGTTTTTTATGATATTGCAAAAATATCTATTTTATTAATTTAAATACATAAAAAATCACAAGTTGTGACATGTATAAGATGCGAGATAATAAGGACTAATAATAAGTAACATCATTGTTAGATGTAAAGTGCATGCAAAACAGGAATGAAAATGTCTGTAAATTACAAACAAAAACTCTGAAAAATATAATGAACAATAACACACTCAAAGTTATTGTATTAGGTGGGCAATAAACCTAAAATGGTTATGCTATTGGATTTACCAAGATATTACAAAGCAAATTAAATCTTCTTTGTTTGTGTCACCTGCTCCAGACTATAGAATTTCTCAAGTCATGAAAAACTAATAATGCTCTAAGCATGGAGAATAAATTTCTAGCAGAAATATGCTCATATCATCAGATATAAATGGACATGATACTGTGTGAGATTTTATGATATAACTGTAACAGTGCAAGACAAAAAAAATACATGCCTCATAATCCATGCATGAGACCTGATGTTTGATATTATTTAGTGGATTAATTTCTAGTTCCATTCTGATCCATGTCAGTAGATCGCTTTGATCAAAGTTAGTAATAACACTGTTCATGTAAAGAATATTTTTGTATGAAATATTTACTCATAAGTTTGAGACTAAAATCTTAATTCTGTATATTCTGGCTCAGTAGTTTTTATTACATTAACTTGTATGTTTATATCTGGCCCATTTCATGTTTATTTCATCTGGTGAGTACTTAATATTTTTTATTTTAATAAACTGATAATGTAGTATATTTTGTCTTTTTATATTTAAATATTATTTTTAATAGTGAATAAAATAATTCACAGGAAAACTGTTAGTCTGATGTTAATTTTGAAATTGAGACTTGAAAACTAATAAGATATATTAATATGGTTTCAAGTAGACTTTGTACATTGAATTATACCCAAACAACTTGACAAGTTTTTTGTATTAGATGGAAATTACCACTGTTATGTGATTACAACAAATATAGTTAAAAGGCTATTATACACCCAACTTATTGAAAACTCATACTGGGCCAGTAAAGATGGTTTTAAAATTACAAAAGTCATTCCTCAAAAACAACAGTTAGAAACATAAATTCATTTAAGTTTGAGGTTCAGGCTCAGAATTCTGCATATGCAGGTCATTACATCTCTGAAGGTCCTAAAAGGATAAAGTATTAAATAAAAAAAGCCTCCTGCTTAAGGCATCATCCAAATATTTTGCTGCAGCTGCTCCCAAATTACTTAAATGTGGCAGAATATGCAGCTGAACAAGATTCTACTGTATGAAGAGTATTGCCAGATTGTATGCTGAATAATTTCCTGATGAATGTCATCCTTCACATTATAAGAAACATGAGTCAGAGGTTGCACATTAATACATAAACACTCTGAGGCAGACAAAAATCAACAATCATGATGAAGCTGCTATATTAGCACCTCTAGGCAGCACTCTAAACACAGATATTAACTTTTGGCTACAATTTCATAATACCATCGGCATACTTAATTTACCTGTTTTTATGATTATAACTATAGATTTAGAGCAATCTTAATAATTTTTGGTTTATAAAATATTGATAATCAACATTTTTAGTGTATGATGCATATTAATAAAAGGTCATGACCTCACTGATACCAACAGAATAGGCCCTTACTACCTCATTCCACACTAATAAAGTTATTTTGTATTAGTACTTCTGGATTGTTCGCTTGTCAAAGAATGTTTGAATTGTTGATGATTATAGTAAAAGTACCTCTGTTTGAATCCCAAATGGAAATAGGGTTAATTTTAAAGAAACCCAAAAAGTAATACTTTAGTGTTCTTGTATGAAATAAAATAGACAAGTTTTTACTGTAGTGAAGGCTATCTTAAATATGTTATAGGATAATACCAATTATACCTAAAGAGGATTACAAAAACACAGTAATACATTTGTAAAGATACACCGTGCAGAAAGATTTTAAAGTTAGTATCAAAGGAAGCCTTACTGATTTTTGCTTTCTAAAGCTTGTAACCATACAAATCTTGTATCTATTAAATGACTAATCAGTAGTAAGTGCATTGTTTTTACTGTATGTATAAATGAATTATGGACTTTGTATAAAATGTACAACCCTATTCAGACAGATGCTATACTAGTTCACTTGTATGCACACTTCTGTCAAATTCAGTATAAAAAGAAAATTATAAGTTATAAGAGCTTATATAAGTTTCAATTTCCCAAAATATTTGTTGAAGCATACATAGTTTTATTAGTTTCTTCACTATTATCATGAACACCACAAGGACATAGAGAAATAATAATAATAAAAAATCATTACCTCGTGTTCTCCATCAAACATGGTCATTTTGTAATATCAAGCTTTCAATAACAAATATTACTTTTCCAATACAATTTGTTATGTGTGTAGTTACTGTGTATTAAAGCACAGTGGAATGTTTCCCTATATATTAAACACACACATTTATATATACAACATTCCCTGTCTAGAATGACCAAAAAATTGAGAATTAGTTATGATCCTCCTTAAGCTTGTAGACTGCTATATTATGAGTGTTCCTCAGATGAATCTGCATGTTTCCAAACTCTATGAATCCTTTTCCACATTCTGTGCATCTCAAAGGAAATTTATGGGTGTGTTTGGCAATTACATGGCCTTGAAGAGAACTGCTGCTCTTAAAACTTTTACTACAATGGGTACATTTATATGGCCTTTCTTCTGTATGGGTCCTCAAGTGACGAGTCAGAACATTATGATAAGAAAATGTTTTTTCACAGTAAGGGCAGCGGTATGGTTTCTCTTTGTTGTGGATTCTCATGTGTATGTTTAGATGTGCACGCTGTGCAAATTTCTTTCCACACACATCACAGGTGTAAGGTTTTTCTCCTGTGTGAGTAAGCACATGCTTACGTAAGCTGCTCTGTTCTGTGAATCCTTTTCCACAATAGCTGCACTGGTGTGGTCGTTCATTTGTGTGAATTGCTACGTGGTTTCTCAGACATGATGATTTATTCGTAGAATATTTACAATGAGGGCATCTAAAACGCCGATTTTCTGTTTCATTTCGGTGTATCTTTTTATGCCCCTCCAACATTCTAACAGATGTAAACAGTCTTCCACATTTTTCACATGGGAAAGATTCTGCAGACAAAGCTTCTTCACTCTTATCATCTTGTTTCTGCATTTCGGAAGATGTAGAAGGAATGTTTGGATTGTTAGGATCATGTTTTGCAATGTAATGTTTCATAAGATTATTTGTGCAAGAAAATTCTCTATCACACACAGAGCAGTGAAAACTCATGGCTATATGCTATATGCATTTGACCATAACAGTAAATACGATTTACTTTCTTCTACTGTGTTTATCGGTAATTATTCTGAAGTATAAGATAGGTGTTTATAAAATATACTGTACATCTGTGTTTATTCATACATGAATTCATTCGTAAGTGTGTGTGTATAGTGTACATGTAAGAGCATATAAAAAATTACGATCATAAGGAGGTAAAGAAATACTGGCCACAGTACTGAGATGAATCAGTTGAACTTGCTGTTTATACCTTACAGGTCTTTACGTGGATAGATGGTGTACCTGATTGCACCATTGGCTGAAATTATTGTAAGCTGGTGATTTTACTGTCATCGTTAATTCTGTTCAAGTCACAGACTGTACACGCTTAGTTAGTACCTGTTGTTCTGATGCATAGTGTGAGTTGCCTTAAAAACATGAAAATGTGTTCTTCCTTTTTTTCTGTAAGTTACACTATATTTGAAACAGCAAGTGTATTAAAAGTTAGCTGTGGATACTATTGTGCCCGCAGGGTCATAAGGGGGAGCTGTGGCTGCTTATGAAGTTGCCAACCTTTTCTAGGAATATACACAGATATATACCTCATAGAACTGCACCATTGCAACAAACATCTTTTACATATAGGGGTGAGCTGGAAGGTAGATTCATATTTGGGAATTGACATTTTCTAGCAATGATCCATCAGGAAACTACGTGGACGTGTCAGCCCGATCTGGAAATTTGATTTGCAGGTGAGGGCAGTACCTTTTCAGTACTTCGTACGAGCAACTACCAGTTTTAAGGTGATGTTGTACATCATCAGGTTGTTACACTGTCTCGTTTAAGAAAGAGAAAGTGGTTTATATATATATATATATTACGAGTCCGAAGAAGAAGCAACACAGCATTACAGCTTGAAAAATCAATTAGGAGTTCGGTAGTTGGAGCAACTGTGAAATCTGAAAGTCAAAAGGATATTGTGACCTTTACTTTCTTAGATTTTAAGTGATTGCAACACCACGTGTTGCAGCTTCAACCTTGCATTAACTGGACTTTCAACCTATTACAGTTTAAGTGACCGTTACTAATCTGCTCCTTACTAGCTGAATATAAGATAAAGTTGTTTGTCACTCTGACCTTCTTGCTTTTTGATTATACCGTCAAGAAAGGCAGCGTGCGTTATCATCTGCTGGCCATACTGGAGGGCAGTTTCAACCTCTGCAACAACGTGGAATATTTTAACCTTTTGGGAATATGGCCACTTTCTCAATTAAAACACATGGCACTGTTATGTACTATGTTCGTCTTTTTTGTTTATTAGATTAGAGTAAATTCGGAGCTGAGTGAGAGATTTATATTCAAGTTGAAATTGTCGAATTAAAAAGTTGCTACTGAGCGTTGATCAAAGCAAGTCCAAGAGGTGACCTCTCTTGTCTTTGTCCTTGTGTCCAGCACCAAATAGATAGCCATCCTGGAAAGAATACTAATGTTTCACCTTCTGTTCTGTTAGTTATAACGTGTCACATTTGTAGCATTTATTACTCGTTGTTGTATCTACAATAGTAAATTGTTTTTTTTTCTTTAATGGAAACAATGTATATGACTCTTTCTTAGTCGTATTGATTTCTCCAAAATTCTACTAAAAAAAATCCCGTAGAACCACGATCACCTCTAATCCAAGCTGTAACTCACTTCTATTATAGAGTGTGACACGTGATTAGAAACAAGTTACTTTGAAAATAAACCAGAATTGTCCTTAATAGAGACAAAAACATTGTTTTTATTTTTGTTTCATTGGAAATAAATTATTTTGAAAGTAAAACAGTTTTCCCTAACAGATAGATAGATTGTTTCGGATATTCGCGCGAAGCAACACAATGAAAACCTGCACTGCAGTCCCCACTCCTACCTAGAAGGCGAGGAGGTTGAATCAATCAGTATAGAACATTACAAAAAAAAAGGCAGTTAATATAATGTCGTTCAGTCGATCTTCGTAAACGAAGAGGAACGATAATTTAGCAAATTGAAACCGACTGAATTATCTGCATTCACTACTTCGTATTGCAATATTGTGTATACAAAGTACTGCAACTTTTCACAATGTAGTAGAATCCCACTTCTTTGGATTTGCGTCATATGACACATTTTGCTGTTATTAAACACTTTATAATACAACTAATGTATAATTACTTAAGATGATATAAACACTTTCAAATTGTCCAGTGTTTCAAAAATGAATCATATAATACTTTTACAAAAATATCAAAGCCAATTTTTTAAGTGTAGGTTTTTCTCAATGTGTTTTACATTAAATTTCTATGAACAAACTTTATCGATGTGTTTCTGCAAAGTGAAGGATCTTAATACTTTTACTTTGTTTATCCCCATAAACACTACTGAATGCAGTAACGTTTTTGCAACAGTCTTAGTATTTACTGCTGTTTTTAATCCCGGTGTGTTTATGTTGTAATTTTGTTTTCAACTTAGAAAATGAACTGAATAATTTTTAAATTTTGAGGTTCAAAAGGAGTCGCAGGCACAATACCACAGACTATATTCTGGTTTTACTGTTCTTTTCTTGTCACTAATCGGAGATAAATAGAATCTTTACTTCAGAGAAGTCAGTGGCTGTTTCTACTCTATAGAGGCAATATTATGAATAACTGGAGGAGAAGGCATTTTGGGCTAAAGTCCTTGCGAACTCGATCAGCAAAGAAAGTACCAATAAATTGTAAATAATGTTACACAACTTTAAAATATGAATATATGTCCAATGGAAATTTAATTTCAAAACAATAGGCTAGTGGGCTACATCATTACAAACACACTGTAAGGCAGCGTGTAATTGTTGCTTTAACTGTATGATTTCATCTTATGTTTTTATTACTGAAACTGCCATTTTGTTTGACCATCAAGTGAGTGCAATGTCTCGATGTCATAATGCTGCTCCCCAGTTGGCTGAAGAGTGCAATAGAAAATCGGATTAAAATAGCACAGTGTATGCCAATTTACTTTTTCATTGTTTTGGAGGGAGAAAGAAAATTGATTGGTGCGGGTGGGACATACACAAACCATGAATGCTCTGGAAAGCTGATGCCGTCCCAACGTTTGAGCTGATAGACTAGAGGGAAGGCAGCTAATCAACTGTACCCACCGTCAACTCTTGGGCGATATACTTTAATCAAATAACTATTAGGGCTATATTAGGTCGTAGGCAACCGACAGGCAGTATCCACCACCAACTCTTGGGCCACGTTTTACCAACGAATAGTGGGATTGACTATTACATTATAATCTCCCCCCACGGCTGAAAGGGCGGGCATGATCGGCACTGGGTTTCGATCCTGCGACTCTCAGAGTAGAGCCCTAACCACCAGGCCATGCTAGGCCATCTGTATGAAGAAAAACCGCTCCACTAAAAAAAAAAAGAAGAAAGACCGTACGTAAGGGTTGAGAAAAATGTTGATTCAGTCATAAAAAAAGTGAGACTTTTTAAGTATGTGTTTCATAGACATTGCATGTTAGATATAAAATCTAGTCGTATAAAATAACCCAAGTCTCCCTGCAAGGGAGTATATAGATCCAGTTAAAAACTAATACTGTCTTCTGTAAACAAAAAATTTCACTCCATAATCCATAACATAGCACGTAGATTCACCTACACAGATTTTGAAAACTATGTCTCTTAAGGCCTAACCTCATATAAGAATTACATTAAACAACGGAAGTTTTTCATTATTTAATTTATTTGGATTTCACCTTAAATATGTCTTTTACATTTCTTGGTGGAAATACATCTGACATAAATTCAAGATTTCATAGTGTATTTTTGTGTTTTTGTTTCAATTGTTCAAATTTAAAATTTACCTCATCCCTTAGAAGCGTTCTCACGTTGTACATCCGGGTATTAATCTCAAAGTCTGGATGATATTATTTTGTATAAGTGATACCTTACATCCAGTAGTTATTTCTAGTATCCAGGAATTGTAGTGGTCTATTGTTGTGGTTCTCAACCTGCGTTCTGTGGATTTTTAGGGGTATACGTGATGGTAAAAATCAAGTTATTATATTATAGTTAAATAACAAAAAACGCTGCTATTGTTGTGGTTCTCAACCAGTGGATTTCTAGGGGTATACGTGATGGTAAAAATCAAGTTATTCATATTATAGTTAAATAAAAAAACGCTGCTATATGGGATTAAACGGAAATCATGTTTTTACTTGAAAAGTTCTTACTAATTTTATACACTGTAGGATCATCTTCCCCTGAATGACCTGTCTGAGTATGGTGGTCCTTGATATTGTTTTTGGTTCGTGAAGAGGTCCATACGGAAAAGGATTGAGAGCCACTGGTTTATTGGTTGACGTGCTGGACTGCGAACCGAAACCTAAGATCTGAACTGCTTTATGCCATGAATAGGTTCTTTGCATACATGCTGCCCCCCCCCCCTCCGATCAATGCCATGAATAGGTTCTTTGCTTACATGTTGCCCCCCCCCCCCCGATCAACAATTGTAATAAGTGTACAATGCTTTTATTTCATGGTATTGGGGCATACCCACGTGTACGAATAAACTATAAACTGAATAAACTTTTACTTGTCTCTTTAAACAGTTGTAATTATTTCCCCACTATATCTTTATCCCCAAGGGAAAAATTATAAGGATTAACTGAATAAGCGTTTTCTTGCAAGGCCACGGTAACCCTTCCTTAGCCTGGAGTGAGGAAATTGAATATCCTGCAGACGCGTTGACCTAGATTTTACGAAAATTTACCAGTATGTCATCGGGGCTTTTCTTCCTTCTTCCCGTTGTCGTTTCCACACCAGACATATACACACACGAAAGGTGGTACGTCTGAAATCATTGTAAGCTGTAACCTTATACCAGTACATTAGTAGGGGAAGACGTGGCTATACTTAAGTTTCGTATCTTGAGACTTTTTATCTTTTGTATAAACGTCTACAGGGAGGATATGTTATTTACAATTTATTTATTGAGTACACCGCTGATATCCTGTACTTTTGTATTACTGGTATTACTTACGGGCTGTTTTATGGAATACACAAAAAAAAAGTTTGTGTTGAAAATACTTTTTGGAATAAAAATTAATAAAATTATTACACAATTTATTATTATTAACGCGTAAAAACTATTAGTTTTTATTTTGCAGGCTGTCGTATATTTATGACGCGTAAATTAAGGTCACCCTCGAATGTAGACCGTAACGTCAGCTACAGAAGTAATAAATTTCACGTCCGTGAAGAAAATAGATAAAGCTTTACTAAAAAGTGGAACTCTTGTTACTTTCCGCAGCTCTGAGCATAAAGGGTAAAACTGTAAAAGAGAGTTCAAGAGCCTTGTGTAGAAGTTTACATTATCGAGGCAAGGCTAGTTCGATCACATATATACAGGAGTCATTTATGTTTGCGTGCTCGGTCAGTGAATTCCAGTTTACTCGCACACAATTTTTGTTCTCTACTTTTCCATACAAAAAGCATCTGTTTTCAACATGCAACAATAATACAGTTAAACTTTTGTACGAGACAATTGTGGTTTTTATGGTGGATTTTAATTTTTTGTGAAATATTGATAACGGCTAGAACGTTTTTTTTTTTCCTATATTCATATAGCAGCATCAAGAACCCCAGATTCACCTACATTTAAAGGCCAGTTTTATTTTGAGTCCTATCCCCAGGTGGCGCTGTCATCACACCAGTCCCACCACATCTATTCACAAAAAACCTGTAAGTATAATTTTGTTGTGCTATGTTAATATTAATAATTTTTAACGAAAAACATCTAAAACGCAACAATAACGAATATTTGTTGTGTGTTATATTTTATTGCTTTAAAATATATCTTAGCAACGAATTTTAAATTTTAAAACCCAGATCTCGTTGGTTGTAAAAAGTAAAATTCGTATATTCAGTTTTCTTACTTAAGCTATACTAAAGCTTACTAATCTGATGCGCATGTCAGAATGTAATTTATTAAAATAAGCTTTCTTCGGAATCATGTTGGATTAGCAATGAATTTGAATACATGGATCCTTTTCTTAGAAGAAGTTATAGCCGTATATAATTCATATCCCAGAGACGTGTGAGAACCGTGCATCATTGGTTTTGATACCACTGGTACTGTACCTCCTCTTTGCTTCAGTTCTTTAGAGATCAATAAAATGGCTCATGAAAATTCCATATCTCTGCTTAATATATTACTTGGTCTTATAGTATGCCCGGCATGGCCAGGTGGATAAGGCGCTCGACTCGCAATCTGAGGGTCGCGGGTTCGAATCCCCTTCCCACCAAACATGCT
>NW_013665633.1:745763-750958 GCF_000517525.1 Limulus polyphemus | reverse complement strand
AGATAGCCCTCGTGTAGCTTTGCGCGAAATTCCAAAACAAACAAACAAACCAAAAAAAATCCGACCTTTCAAATTTGAGACCAATTGGTCGTCCTGTTTGCCAAAAATTGCTATACTGATAACTTTGGCCTCAGTTTACGATCTCAAAACAGCCTCTGTGGCCGTGGCCATATAGCCCATGTTACTTCCCGCACAAAGTTGTATGTGTACCCCTAGTTTGGAGTTTGTAGCTTTAAAGATATGGCCGTGCATAAGGAACAGACACACAGAGAGAGACATTCGCGCATATATATATATATATAAATGTAGTCGATGTTATATATAAATTTCTATTTGGACACAATGATTTGCACAACAGATTACACTCCCTTTTCCTTTAGTTTCTTGTTAGAGCGCTCAACTCGTAATCTACAGGTTGCGGGATCGAAACCCGGCACTGATCATGCTCGTCCCTTTTATTCGTGGAGGCTTTATAATGTGAGAATCAATCTCACTATAGTTGGTAAAAGAGTGGCCCAAGCGGTAAGTGCTGCCGGCCGATTGCCTTCCATCTGGCCAACAGTTCAAAATTTGCGACGGCTCAGATAGCTTTAGCAGTTTTGCCATAAGCAAAATAAACAAACAGTTTTAGTTTCGTTAGAAATCTGGTTTTAAAATGCTTGGTATCCCCTTTTTTGTAAGTTCTAATAAGTTGTACCTTTTGAAAATACAAACCATTTATCTCGGAATACTTATATAAGTGTGTGTGTATGTAAAGACTCGTACGGGTAAATATGGATGTATACTGTCAACTGAATAATTAATCTTGTTACAACATATGGTATTTACTAATATGTACTAGGACAAACGATGCGCACAGCCAAAATGATTGTTTTAGATGGCTTCATGTACAGATGAAAATTGGTAAGAGTAACCCTAAATATTTCGTTATGTATTTAAGTACAACTAACGTAATAACGGTATGACAGGTATTACGTGAAAAGTTACTTTTCCTACCTGAGAATAATATTTTGGTTTGTTACGTACAGTTATTCACTGCGACTGTTCGTTCGTTTTTGAGTAACAGATAACTGTTAAAATTTTACCAGCCCAACTTTTTTTTTTTTTTGCTGTTTGAGTTATACATATAGTCTTTATAACTTTATAATTCAGGCTCTAAGCAGTCGTTCCATACATGAAAATAATAGTTCTCCTATTCTTATATTAATATATTTGTACTGTAGATACTCATGAGTTGTATGATTTGTATATTGCAGCAACCACCAGGGATCATTTTTTATAAAAGTTTATGCTAGTACTCACTATACCTGCACCCCCCCCCAGTGGCACAGCAGTATCTCTGCGGACTTACAACGCTAGAATCCGAGTTTCGATACCCTGGTGGGCAGAGCACAGATAGCCCATTGTGTAGCTTTGTGCTTAATTACAAACAAACAAACACTATACCTGCAGGTCGAAAACGTAATACCTACACATACGCCATTCCAATGATTTTTAAGTCTGTTTTAAAATAAACAGTATAGCAGTTATTTTAAAAATTGTGTTTTTCTACTTACTACTATATTTAAAATTTGGTACAAAGCGATTTATGCCGTTACAAAGTGCCGCCCCTAAAATCCTTTGCCAGTACTGTGTACCGGTGCGTACTAGATGAAATACATTTCTGTTAGCCACAGGCACATGCATAACTTCTGCTCTCCTAAATAATCAGACTTCAGGTGTTATCGACATGACCGAGTCAAGGTCGGGTAATATTGACACGGCTGCACGCTCACCGGCTGTTTAACTTCTTGTTTTCTGATTGGTGAATTAAAATCTCTATGATCTCTAAAGTTAGAAAGATCAGTTCAAACGGACAAGAACCCTTGAAGGTCATGAAAAGATGGTAAAATTATATAGACTGTGTGGTGAATAAGATATACTAATATTGCCCATTTTTCTTTTCATTTTTTTTACCCAACAACACCATTGTTCATCTAGCTGAAAGTGTCCTATAACTTGAAAAACGTTTTTATATATAACTACCTTTTGTCAAATACTACATTTTTTATATATCTCACTCATTGGTATTTTCAACTTGAACAGCACCATAAATGCAACATATAGGCCAAAGGCCATTCTTTCAGTCCATGTGCGGAATGAATTTTTCCGTGTGCACCAGTATCAAGGCAATGTGCGCTACCAGTTGTTGTTTTTTTTTTGGGGGGGAGGGTATTTTTAGACCATCGACCCTATTGGATCATTAGGCCGCTTTGCAATGCTACCAGTTGGTTATGTGGGCTTTAGGCCTATCAATTTCCAGGATTATTAAAGCCGTCAATGTGTTGAGACTCCTCACCATTACTGAGGATGTGCGCGGCCGCGCAGCTTAGAAGGAACATTGATGTTGACCCACCAGAGGAAGGGAAACCAGTCAGCACCATCCGTTACCTACGGCTACTCGGAATCGAATAGTGGGATTCACTGCCACTTTATCCTTTAGAACTTATGAATCTTCTAATCAGCTCCAGCCAACTTATCCATCACCTAGTATAGCCTTTTGAACTTCTAAATCTGTTATTCTGTTTGCCAATTATTTAATCTAGTATTTTTCTACTTACAAAGTTTAGATCTGTTTGTTTAATATTTTCCAACTTCTGGACTTTGTTCTTACAATTTTCTGATTTTATTAAACCGTCCTTGTTCCACAACTGGACTTAATTGTTTATCGTTAGTCACTGTGTAACCTTATTAGTTTATCTTTGTACAACACCTGGCCATTCTTTGATATATTATATAGGCAAAGTAGTCATGATGAGTACGCTTGTACGGACGGCAACTGCCTGTTGTATATATAAAGGTATAAAGGACGGTGTTTCGAAAGTCTTTCGTCTTCAGGTCTTTGTTTATATTTTCTTAATACCTGGTCTTGGTAGTTTATCCTTGCCAAGTATGTGGACTTGCTAATCAGTTTTTCTTCGATACCTGGACGTACTAATTTCTTCTTCTTCAACACCTCGACCTATTAATTACAATCTAAATTTCCTAATATTTCTCTGCCCAGTTATTTGCTTTTAATCTAATCTTGCTCGAAGTCCAGACTGACTGGTTTATCCTCGCCCAACATTTGGATATACTTCTTTATCTTTTCTTTCCTGGTGTTCCGAAATAGACAAAGTATTTAATTTGTGACCCAGATTTTCCCACCTTTCATCCTGACTCGATGTTTATCAGTCTGACGAATTTTTATAGAGACATGCTTACTGTAAATTGTTTGCTTATTTGCGAGGGCCTGAATTGGCCTGGTGGTTAGGTAGCGAACATGCTCGGCCTTTAAGCTGTGAGGGCGTTATCATGTAACGGCCAATCCCACTATTCGTTAGTAAAAGAGTAGCTCAAGAGTGGGTGGTGTTGACTAGCTGACTTCCCTCTGGTCTATCACTGCTGAATTAGGGATGGCTAACGCAGATAACCTTCGTGTAGCTTTGCGCGAAATTTAAAACAAACTAAACGTATTTGCGAATGAGTCCAAAAGAAGCTTACATCAGCAGTTACATCAAGGTCGAAAATGCTATTTTTTAATTGTTATGTAAACCGACAAGAAAAGTCCATACTCTCCGCCAACCGGTTGGATAGAAAACCTCTCTTTTGCCCTGGCATAGAAATGAAGTTGGTCAAAGGTTTCTAAATGACCCAAGCTACTTACTAATCGCGCTAGGGCAGAGCTCCATAACGGAACTCTATAGTGTTGAATACCGTTGTCCTTTTCCTGTACTATTGGGAATAAAAAATCCCAGACGTCGTAATATTTGTATTTAACACAGGATGTTTTTACGTAGTTAAATACGTAATTGTTCGGTAAATATTAACGCAGATTCCCCCAAAAAAATTAAAAAATTACATTTCCTATAGCCGTGCTTATCGACGTTGCACCATGAATTGATTCTGGAACCAGAACAACAACAACAACAACAAAAAGTTCAAGAAGGATTGAGATATTTATAGCATGTTAATAGCGGTATTTTTGTTGAGTTCGAAAACTGCTTTGAAATAGATTTTGCAATGCGATTACGTCTTTTATTTTCTTTGTTGCTCGGGAAGTAAGCTGTTATCGTGTATCTTTTTTGTTGCATTCTACTTATCATCTCTGTTGTAATATATTTCACTTTAAAACACTGTTTATTGGTTACAGTAAAAAAAAACAAAAAACAGTTGATCTATTTCAATTTACAATACATTTTTGACTTGTATTGTTTTAACTTAGTTTTGAAAACGTTATATAACAAGACTTAATGTTCGTAGACATTAGATTTAGAGTAGTCCCTGTAGCTTTATCTTTTACGACAGTCCCCTGGTGCGTCAGCGAAAATTTTGCGAAATTAGATCGCTAAAATCCGGTAGACAGAGCGCACATAACCTATTGTGCAGCTTTGTGCTGAAACACATCAATAACTTTTGCGCCTTTGGCCGTAACTGAAAGTCATGAATAGTTACTTTTGTTTTATAATCAGAACGTTGACACCAAGAACAGTATATACCCTTGATAACATTTTAGTGGTGCAGAAAGGGATTGTTATCAATTTATTATTATTATTTACCATTGTCTTTAACGTTTAAAGTTAAAGTTTAGAGCATTTATGAACGGGTGTAATAGCCAAGCCTTAAGGCAAAATACTCTCCCGTCTGCTACCTCGTGTTCTTGAGTTTCAGGTTTATCAGTATAGTTAGAATTTTATAAAAACGTTTTCTCCCTCGGCGTTATGTAAAAAACAACAACAAAAACACACACACACACACATACACAAATAGAGAAAACGCAAGTGTTTTGTTTTCTTTCTGTTTTTGGTCTTATATTGAAAATTACTTCTTAACCGGTTTACATAGAATAATAAACATTTCTCTGGTGGGTATTAATTAACTCGTGTCATTTTTTTACGTGATTTTCGAAGTTCTTTCTTTGAGTAGTGAAGTAGTTTTAACCAAGTCATACGTCCTATCAGCTTTGTCTTTTGAACTATTTTCAACCTTAACAACGCAATAACATATGCATTGTGAATTCGTGGTAAGAACGAATATATGTGATAATCAGTTTTTTGAAGTAATCTAAAAATAAGTTCTTCATTTCAAAGTTCTCTTTCCTTCTTTTTTTTTTGTCATTTGTCTTCTTTTGGTGTTTTGAACGTTCTTTTATTCGGGTTTGTTTGTTTTGGGTTTCG
>NW_013665633.1:735585-745065 GCF_000517525.1 Limulus polyphemus | reverse complement strand
AAAGGGCGAGCATGTTTGGTGGGACGGAGATTGGCAGTCGCAGATTGCGAGTCGAGCGCCCTAACCACCTGGCCACGCCGGGCCGCCTTTTATTCGGGAAGAGCGTTCTGAAACATCATGGCCAGGTGGTTAGGGAGTTTGACTGAGGGTCGTGGGTTCGAATCCGCGTCCCACCAAACGTGCTCGCTCTTTCAGCCGTGGGGATGTTATAATGTGAGGTCAATCCCACTATTCGTTGGCAAAATAGTAACCCAAGAGTTGGCAGTGGGTTGGTGATGCCTAGATGCCTTTCACTGCTAAATTAGGGGACGGCTAGCGCAGATAACCCTCGTGTAGCTTTGCGCGAAATTCAAAACAAACTAAAAAATCATGCTTCCACTTCTGTTTCTCCCAATAAATTAAAATAAATCAGGACTAAATTTTAAGGAAATTTATAACAAGTAGGTTCGTGAAGTTGTTTTCCTTCCATGTTGATTGAATCTTGTCAGCTACATCATTTACATCATTTATCTGTAGTTTCAGTTCCGTTTATAAAGCCAATTAGGTAGGATTACTTTCAAAGCCGTTTTAACATACTCCCTAGTTTTACACGATATTCTTCCAATAATAGTTTTCCAGCAGTCCAAGCTGAGCCTCGCCCCCTATTTATATAGACTAGACTCCGCCTTGTTGTACACCTGCTCCTGCAAAAACAGCTAAATAAATTTAGCGTTAATTTATAAATACCTCACTAGTAATGTCAATATCTCATTTCAAGGTTACCGTTACCTCTCTTTGCTTTAAGCAGTTTATTTCTTTTCTAGAGCGGCATCTTTTGGTAGCTTGTGTAACTAATATAGAAAACTTGTTTTTTCCTTTCCTTTCGTAATTCACCACCTCATTCAGAGAATAAGTATATTGATATGTTCAAAAACAAACAGTTATCGTGATTATTTTGCAAGATTTGGCTTATTGAATTATTCTTAGATTATGGAAAAAAATTCGGTATTTTAAGTATATTAAATATTTTTGAAAATGATATGATTATATTATTTTTAGTATACACTTTAGTGGTTTTATGATTGTTTTGCATCATGTGGGTAGAGTATCATGCGATTCAGTTAATTAAAAATAGGCATTATTGGATTAAAGGAAATTCACGCCATATTTCGTTATCAGTCACATCAGGATGGACAAAAATCTCTGTTATCGAGCCTTTTATAGTTATTTGGATAGCTCTTAAGGATCTCACACGGGAAGCTTAGAAGTAGCTGTTGTTTGTTGCTAAGAAACGAGAACGTAGATCTTTCCGTTGTCGCTTGGCGACAACGTGACGCAAACTTGTCGTATCCGAAGTATTATAGCTGTGCACAATTTAATACTGTGTTTTAATCTTCTTCTTCTTTTGTGTGTGTGTGTGAATACGATATATTAAAATGATAAATATGAATATATATTTCTACATTAAAGATGAAATTGTGATTCAGAAAATGACGTATTGGATGTTATATAAAGTACGTTAAACTCACTAAAGTTAATAAAACCAAACCATATCCACTTGAGAACTGGTGTTTGGAGATACCATCAGTTCCAAATGTTTGGTGTACTGTAAGAATCTAATAGATACATTATCTTGGGATAAGTTTGTTTTTTTCTATTAGTGTAACTGTATAAAATGTTTTGCATTACAAATGTTTTTCTTTTTTTCTTTCTATCGACATTCTAGTTCCTGTTATTACTCCCTTCTCTTCAGAGGGCCATTACAAAACCTTACAAGCTCAGAACTTCGAGGAATCTCTGAGTTTGCAGAAGCCCCATAGTACCAACAGCATTCCTCAAGACAGTCGGGGTTCTTCCATTTCAATCCCACAAACCCACACTTTTTCTTCCCAACATCGGCCTGCACCTTCAGTTAATGCAGGCCATCCTCACGTGTCAAGCACCAGTCACTTAAATTCCCCACACTCTTTGGGTCTGTCCTTACATCAACATCCTCAACTATCTTCCAGTAACATTCCTTTAGCTTTATCAAGGCCATCTTCATTTTCGTCAACATCACCTTCCTCTTCTGGACTTCAGTCTCCTAGTGAAAAACCTTCAGCTATTCCAACTTCCGTTATCACTGCGGCTCATAGCAGCAGTAACCTTGGAAACGATCCAGATCCGTCCTTCTATGTTGAAGATCTCTCTTTCCAACCTCGATCAAGAAAGAAAGGTAATTTTTCCAATTCGTTTCTTCTAAGCAATTTTATTATTGTAGTATATTTGCCTTTTTTAATCACCTACAGGTTTTTTATGTGGATTCTGTAGTTGGGAAACTACATGTTAATATACAATTGTGGGGTGGTAAAGAAGCCATTCGAAATTCGCGTGAAAAGACGACAACGTACATAATTATTGTAGTGACCCACCTAGAATACAAGAGAGTTAATCGCATTTATTTGGACAATTTGTATATGATCATATAGTGGCATATCGGTGCAGATGTGAGCCGTGGAGCGATGCCTTCGCTCGAAAAATGAAAACTGTGGTTACGAAAAATAACTCTCAGACACAGAAGGCCATTGCGATAAAGCTTGGTGTATCTCTTTGTACTGTTTAAAATATAATAAGAAAGGATTTGAAGTTAACAAGCTTCTAGCCACACTTTGAAATTAACGCCTGTTTTTATGGGAAAAAGATTGTTAACCAAAAAGGTAATAAGGGCAATCCCATATCCATTACTTCCTACGGTATTATATGTCATTTTTATTCTTCTTAACGTCAACTTCCATGTATGTAAAGTGGGGGTCATGTACAAATTTTGTCCAAATGTGTGATCAAAGATTGACCTTGTCAAACGTCGCAGAAACGTATTTACAACAAAAACTGCGATGTTGGGCAATGACGTATGATCATGGGCATCAGCTGAGTAAAACCCATGATGAAGAACATGTCTCCAATGACAGCACGGGACCCAGAACAGTGCGATTAACCTCCGTATCGATTTAAATACGAATAGCCGTGCTTGAAACAATTTGTGTATTTACATTCTATTTTTGATGGAAAGGTGAGTTATATCACTCTATTAAGATTGCATCTCTTGTGGAATGAAGATTACTTGAAGAATATGTTTTATTTTAAAACTCCAAGCAAGCATTAGGGAAGACTTTACCCGCTGTCAAGCAAGCTCGTTCGTGAATTCTATTTCTAAAGTTATTGGGTTTTTTTCATTCATTCTGTGCTCTTGAAGCTTTTAACTTGAATTTCGGGAAAAATAAAGAAGGTGAATATCCGAAAGACTTACGTTCAACTCAACTTATTTACGTAGCAGTGCTGAGATCTTAAATAGAAATTTGTCATTTATTTAATTTTTAATATTTTGACAGGTCGAAAACCGAAAAATTCTGAAGGTGGCGCAACATCTGTGAAAAGAAAGAGCAGGGAAGGTGAGTTCGTTTTGAGATATAATAACTGATAATACATATATCAAAACAAAAACCTAATTCTTTGTTATTATAGTGCCTACCTAAAACGATATAGCCAGTTTATTAATCATATTATGAACTTGTCATATAATCAAATATATATATATATATTTGTCACACAAGTTATGGAAACTATCCATTTTTCGCTAATAGTATTTTGAACAACAAGAACACGAATGTTTTATCAGTTTTTCTAATAGTTGATATTTGTTAAGACTTCTGTAAGTAAAGTAGGTCTAGTGTTTGCTTAGATTTTCTCACAAATGATAGAAAATAGCCACAATATCAGCTTCAGTCAGCTGACTTTATGTCAAGGTCCTGCTTTATCTCCATACCTATCTATCTATTAATGTAATATTCTCAGATAAAACTGCTAAACTATTAGCGATCGCATGAGAGAAGGTTCGAGAAAAAATTATACCCAGAGTATGAAAGCAGTGAAACTCGAGCAATAATGATTGAGATGGAACATTATTGTTCGTTATTTTACATGGCACTTAAAAAATACGCCTACGTTAGATAAAGATATTTCTCTCGTTCACTAAAACTTTTCAGAATGCCATATCAACAGACGAGCCCCAATAACAGAATAGGGAAATCAGTTTCCGACTTCTATTTCTTCACATATAACTAACGTGCTATAGAACCCACTCAAGTTAGTTAAGTGAAAACGGACAAACCTTCGAACCCGTAACTTTATAAGGCATTCCTAAGGCCAGGATTAGCAACTTTTAAATGTGGACATACCCTCTTCGTCTAGAACCTGTAAATGTAAGCAGAAACCTGTGCTAAAATGTTGATAAATTGTATGAACAAAGATATTTTCTTATCCTGTTATAAAGAAGTTCTGTTTACAGTTTTCTTTGGGTCTTTAAAGATCAACAGGCTTATCTAATGGGTCATGACCCATTCATGAAAACAAAGAGTTTACTAACCATTAGCAATTTATAAAGTTTAAAATCACAGCTCTTAATGCAGTGATGGTAAGAATAAAAAGGAATCAAACATTTCATTAGATGTTATTTGAAATAATAAAATATCCAGAGCGTTGAACAAGTTTTGTTTCTGTTGCAATTACAATAATGAACCAGTATGAACCATCACACCGACATCCTTAACACTCATAAACATGGGCGTTCTTAGTCTCAAAGATTCGATAATCATACATTTATTATACTGGGGAATCATTGTATTTCATTTACCATATATTTCATGCGTGATGAAATTCTCTCTCATCGTTATATCTATGAGTTTATCTACGTTATAGGGAGACCTTGGGATGATAACGTTACTAGTGAAGACCCCATATGAAAAGCATGTTTTATGATCATAACATTAGGCTATTAATGTTACTCGGATATCGATCGTTTTTGTAGTTAGTAGCTTATAAGATCACCTAAGTCTAATTATCATGTAGTTAATATTTTTGCCCCCATGTTATGCATACGTAGAGTTGTTCACTATTTATTATAACAATTTTCTTAACCAGTCATCTTATTCCTGGTCATCTCCATGGTCTGTGACTAGGCAGGCTAAAAGTCCATGTCCTTTTGTTACAATTCAGCCAAGCGTATATAGCGATATGAAAGTGTAGATGGCGTCTAAAATTAACTCCTGGAATTGTATTACATTACAGAACTTTCTGACGAAAAGTTTCGTGATAAAAAAAAACACGAAATTCACGAGATTTTAGGGTTTTGAAGAAAATGATAGCTGTAGTGTTGGATCATACTGGTAAAAAAATAAAGGGAAGGTGTAATTTCAACCGGAAGATTAACTACGAATGGACGAAGTATGGGTCTATTTAAGTGGTTGTAACAAAAGCCATTCCGATGATACAACATTTCAAAATTGGCACTGAGCATGTTGCGAAAAGCTTTCTAAGGGATTTATGGTGGTTGCAGGTTACAGCTATAATAATGAGTTAATCATCCAGAGAGTCCAGAAAAATTTCAGGGAAACTTCCACATACAACCAGGCTATCGTACTGACACCACTATACCTTGAGAAGGTGCCATCTTTGTAGGAACAGGATGCTAATAAGGCATGGCCCCGTCAAAACAAAGCACCCAGTCACAAATCCTAGTCAACCTGTTAATTCTTCTGCAAAATGCAAGTGCAAACAGAAATGGTTTTTTTTATCATTTGCAAACATAGCAGTTAAACCACCATACACTTCTCACTCCCGCGCCTCTAGAAAGCGTGCAAAGGGGAATGGAACAACATTTTCCTCAATGCAAGTGCAAACAGAAATGTTTTTTTTTATATCATTTGCAAACATAGCAGTTAAACCACCATACACTTCTCACTCCCGCGCCTCTAGAAAGCATGCAAAGGGGAATGGAACAACATTTTCCTCAATGCACTGTGCAAAATTATTTAACAATAAAGGTTTCCTGTGGAGTAATATTCCATAATCATCAAATAGATCGTTAGTGGTGGAAGAAGAGGGTATAGACTAAGATACTTAATATTTTTATTGTTATCATAGGTCTAGAACATCGCTTTTTTGTACAAATATTTCATCACATATATGCTCACGCACTAAAACAAGTTATATACACTTTATCTCCTTGTATTCCTGCCAATGTTTTGATTGGAAACTTAAGTTTATTAATATTCCTCGCTTCTTTTCTGAATATAGGTTCGACTACATATTTGTGGGAGTTCTTACTTAAACTTTTACAAGACAAGGAGTACTGTCCACGGTATATTAAATGGACTAATCGAGAAAAGGGAATCTTTAAACTGGTCGACTCAAAAGCTGTTTCTAAGTTGTGGGGTGTACATAAAAACAAACCAGACATGAACTACGAGACTATGGGCCGGGCTTTGAGGTAAGAGTTTTCGTTAGCATTTTTTATTTTAGGTTCCAGTAATTTGTTTATAGATCGGGATGGAATCTTGGATAGGTTTTACTGGATATTGTGAAATCGCCCTTTTTTTTTAGATATATTTTTGTATAAAGTTTAATGTCATCTGGAATAAAAAATGCCAATAAATGTATTAATATTAATGGTCTATATAGGTGATCTCTTTTACAGTTAAGTTATAAAAATGACGTAGTTTTTCTTCACTTTTTTGTTGTTTTATGCCCAACACAGGGATCGAACCCGTAATTAAGTCTAATTACCTCTCAAGCTTAATGCAGAGCAACGGGAAGGCTAGCTGTTAAGAATAATTCTTCAGAATAATTATTATATCTCTTGTAACACGTGAGACATTCGTACTTACTAAGATTCATTTTAACTGCTATACAAGTTATGTGTGTGAGAATAAGGACGTTTACTAGAGCAAAACATAATGTTTAGATTAAAGAATAATCGATATAGAAATTAAATTGAGGTGTTCGATACAAAACCAATTCAATCAGTAAACTGAATTATTTATAAATAAAAAAAACTCTAGTAATAGATTAATCGAAAAAAAGGTTATTATTTTGGATAGTATTAAGTCAGTAAGGAAAACACGATAAATAGAAAAAATTAAACTTAAAGGAAAGGTCCAAAACATTAATTAGGAAATTAACTGTGATTGAAAGTTAGAAGTAAAAAAAAAAAAACAGGAAACGAAGACCTAACAGGAAAGAGGAATAAAAATTCAAAAATATACAAAATTGGTATAGGTTTTGTGAAAAAAATGGGAGGGGGAGGGAAACGTATTTTATGTCTACGTAAACACGGTGGATGAGAGACATTTTATTTCTAAATTGCGAGGTAATGAACAAAGTAATTTTCAACACACATTTAATATTTTTCAGATATTACTATCAAAGAGGTATCTTGGCGAAAGTAGACGGCCAGAGGTTGGTGTACCAGTTTGTTGATGTTCCAGAAGATATTGTAGAGATTGACTGTTCAGGCACTGGAAGTAACTGATAGTTGTTTTAAGAAGCAACAGTGTCGTAGCAATGTCTGGGAACTTCTGTTACACAACTGCTTGTTTTGTTAAAACAGTGCAGGATATCTTTATGGTAACAACCCAGAGAAATGATTCTTTCTTGGCCAGATGAACTCCAGAAAGTTAAGAAAAGGCGGTCCTTGCACAGAAACTTTTTACTGTGATTGTTCTTTGAAGAATTAAAGAAAGGACTCATTCCAGATATTCTCAAGCAATGCTTACAGATGAAGAAATATTACACTTGTACCAGATACTATTTTTTTTATATCAGGGATACTTAATCTTCATCATTAATCCACAGATATTCCAAACAAACTTATTTATTTTTTCTTTGAGCAAAATCGTAGGAATTGCAACTGTTATAGTAAACATGACGACATCGCATAAGAAGAATTAGATGTTGAAGAAAAACGTGTACAAGGCATGACGATGTATTGTGTACAGTATTCAGAGTATTTGTGTTTGTTTTGACACGTATGGAACATACGTTTCTGAATTTGTCTCCGATTCTACCACCAGGAAGCGGACTTTTTTTTTTTTCAAAATGAAATTCATAGTCAGTAATCGTGTTTAGGTCTCTAAGTAATCTGAACTGAAATCGTCAACTACTGAAACTGTGGTGATAAAGAAAAAAGTTATTGTTGGGTATTTCATTTCTGAAAAAAACTGAAATGTGTATAAAAGGGTGTTCTTATACTGTTTTACCGTAAATAGTTTTGCCATAAAAGCGATATAATTTCTCCAAATACGTTTTGTGTAATAAGTATTTGTGTTAAGAACTGTTAGAATATATATATATATATAAACACGCAACATATAGCTACACATTTAAATGTACATGCCTTTTCAGAAAGAAACGTGACGACTAATATTAGCACTTCTTTTAGATTTATGGTAAAATGTTTCTGCGCATGTTCATGAAAGAATCTTCCTTTCAACTTTTTTGTTGCATACTCTTGTGTCTATGTTACTGCGATATAGAAAATTATTTCAAGGAAGTGGAGTTAAACTAATTACAAAGTAAATATAAAAACATAACAATATATGAACAAACATAATGCGTTGATTTAAACTTGATAACTGTGCCTTAACTGAATTTCTCTATCTCACTATTTTTTTATTTTATTTTTTTACAGACAACCATCTGAAGCTATTTAAAATGTATTTAAACATTCCTATAGGATCTGGTTATATGTACATAAAACAAGTGGCTACTTCCGGCTAGGCTATTTGTTATGAATCTGTGTAAGAAAAGAAAACCTTTTCTTTGGGGGTTTTATACATGTACTCTGATCATTTCACCTAGTTTTGTAAATAGTATTAGGTTTATATATAGATATAAATATATATTATATATAGTGAGATATATATTAATGTTAAATTATCTTCTTGGCTTTTTTTCTTCTTGTTTTTAAAAGAAGAAAAATAACCTTATTTGAACACCATAAATACATTATGTACTTATTATTATGTTACTTTTTTTTTTTTTACTTGTGAAACTTGAGAAAATCATGTACTTGAAATCAGTTGATTTGAAAATTAATGTGCGTCTATGAGTTTATAACTGGATCTTATTGTGGGGTCCTCCAGTGGAACAGCGGTATGGTTACTTGTTTACAACACTAAAATTCGGGGATCATTTCCTGGCTTTGTTCAGAAAAACAAACAATGAAACTTAGCGTGGGTGTAACTAATTCGGGAAGCTGACATTGAAGAGTTTAAATCAAGTAGTTTGTGTAAAATGTTATATTTTCCCATAAATTTGATTAAAACTTCAAAACGTAGCACTCACTTTTACAGAAATTTTGAAAAGCATCTGATGAAAGAAATTATCTATTCATTTTTACTATAAACCATACGTTTTGCTGGAGAAAAATTATCCAATAGTTGTTGTTGTTTTGTAGCGATACTGAGGTGACAATAATTAATCTTGACCAAATGGATTTAGGATATATTTAGATCAACAATTCAGTGTATTTCAGCGGAGAGTCGGGAATGACTTAGTGGATAACATGGCCAGAATGTGGACTGGTGGTTCGCTATCCGATGTTGATAAAATATGCTCCGCACTTTGGGTCTGTGTTTGTTTTGTTTTGTAATTTCTCGCAAAGCTACACGAGGGCTATC
This sequence comes from Limulus polyphemus, assembly GCF_000517525.1. NCBI lineage: Eukaryota > Metazoa > Arthropoda > Merostomata > Xiphosura > Limulidae > Limulus > Limulus polyphemus. Next base: position 735,592 of record NW_013665633.1, on the reverse strand, counting down.
TGCGCTA
>NW_013665633.1:726208-735564 GCF_000517525.1 Limulus polyphemus | reverse complement strand
CTACTCTTTTTCCAACGAATAGTGGGATTGACTGTCACATTATAACGCACCCACGGCTGAAAGGGCGAGCATGTTTGGTGAGACTGGGATTCCAACCCGCGACCCTCTGATTGCGAGTCGAGCGCCCTAACCACCTGGCCATGCCAGGCCTTGGGGCTGTGAGAGCGTTATAAAAGTGACAGTTAAAACTCCACTGTTCGATCAGACGTGAGTCGCCCAAGAGTTGGCGATGGGTGCTGTTGACTAGTTGCCTCCTGTGGTATTTCAGTTCAAAATTAGGGATGATTATGGTCTGCGCAAAACTCTGAAATGAAAATTTCTAAGTTACCTTTTGCATTCGATGGGTTTATGTATTCGGTTGTTTAATTCTATTGTTAAAGAATAATAATAATGATTCCAATGAAAATAAGAACTGTGGTTTAGACTGTTGTTTAAATTGATTTGCTCTTTTTATTTCCATCCAAAACGGACAATATACTCATAAATTTAGTTGTCAGAAGTATCTATGATATTTAAAACAAACATTTACAATCAAATGTTTTAAAGTTGACACGTAAGTTTCTTAAAGAACGCTTGACGATAAGTCGTTGCCAACAAAACAGTTTCACGAAATAAAATTCAAAATTACGAAATAAAACCTCTGAAAGTTTTCGTTGAAAATATGATTTATTTTATGAACTTGGAGTCAAATTTAAAAAAAAACGAAGAGTTTTTGCTATATTTTGAATTGGTTAAATAAATCTGTATATGAAGTTTTTAATCATTACGACCTGTGCATGAGACATTGTTGGCTTAAGAAGGGAAGATAGCTGTGAAAAGTGTTTTATCTCCTGAACACTTTTCTTTTTACACCTTTTGTTTTCTGTCTACAATTACCTATTGTATTGTGTACTAAACAACACTGAGTCGAGCATTACTGGGTTCAGTTCAGTAAAAAGTGTGTTTTGGAACCAATTGTGGTCACTTTGGTTGAGCCAGAGAGGCCTAAATGTAGTATATGTATAAGTTAAGGTTGTGTCGTAATTTGTTTTAAGCTTAATGGGGCATTGGCGGAAACATCGTCTATTACAGCTAATCCCTGGCTTCTTCTCTGTGTTGGATCACTATGTGAATATTGGCTGTAATAATAAATATTTCTATAATTGGTTATTTGACGTCTCGTGTGATGTTATTTGGGAAACTGGAGTTCTGGAGCTAAAATAAAAGGACCACGTGCCTAGTCAACATCTATGAGATAAGATATCTACTATGACATTTTTAGAGTGGCATGATATTATTTCAATGACGATCATTCCTATCTGTTGGAACAATAGTTACAATATATATATAAGAAAAACGCCATTAATGAAAACAGTACATTTTGTATGATCATTGCTAAGATGTCTATCTTCCTGAGAAGGTTTTAATAATAAATACATGCAAGAGTATTGGATTTTCCCCACAATCTTCAAAAGAAATGTAATAATATTAAGCTTAACTTACACGAGTGAATTGATTTTGATATATAATATTCAGAATACGTCACCTGTAATCGCATAGTGTTTAAGATGAGTATTTCTGCTCTGCTTCAATTTAACAGCTCTACTGGTGGTATCACACTACCTACGAAACGCCAAACAACATTAAAATGTAGTTCTTATACCTTCTGTTTCACCGCAATCTTATGTCTGCTGTAGTTGTAATGTGGCTTGCTGATTTTTATATTCAAAATCAACTTAATATAATGTATTGAAAAAGTCCTAGCACATAATGATATGCACACAGAACTTGTCCTCAGTGACCCCAGTACATAACAAACTTGTTAATTTCACGATATAGATAGAGCTCGCAAAATGTTCATATCCACCTCAAGCGGCCAACACAGCTGTACACATTTGCTTCATACTATGTAAGAGTCTTTGGATGGGGGTTCTGCTAAATGTCTTTCCCATTCCCTCACCAACACATTTTTCCAAACTGTATTGCCTGTATGATGTGGAATCATTCCTGGAGCTGGTCAAAAGAAACTCTTGCACTAGTTTTCTACGTTGGAAAGATGTACGTTTTTGTACCAGTGAGACACTACCAAGTAGACCACATAGTGAAGGAGTTTCAAAACTCTCAGTGATAGAGAAGTTGATAATAGAAAATTGTTTGGTACTATAGATATAAATAAAATGGGTACTCTTAAATACTTGAAACACAGGTTTGTCAAATTTATATAGAAAAATGTAATTTATTTTTATATATGTTAATATGTCAAAAAGATATAACATTTATTTGCATGACCAGATGCGTCACAGGTCAGAAATGCTTCAAAACCCTGTTCTTAAAAAACTAACGACTGGTTAGTCTTAACTATGTATTATGTTTAGTATGATGTTGTTCTACAGGTTTATATATACCTCCAAATAAATACAGCAAATAATAGCTGACTAGTAATCAAATTAAAGTTGAGTACTTTATTACTTTTATATGTTCTCAAGCAGAAATGATACTGACTTTTCCCAGCATATCTTTACACAACTCAACATGGAATAGGATGCCCCTCAAAGTGTAACATATCAGTTATATGAACAATAGCTAGTGATCCTTCAAAAGTATTAACTACTGGCTGGCATCGTCTCCTTACACCCCTGATAGCCTCTGGATGTTGATATTTGACAGATGGTTCCATTCCTCCACAAGGGTATCACGGGTTACCGAAACAGCAAGCTGGAGGTAGTTATACATATGCTCAATTGGGTTCAGGATTATAGCAGACCACCTTTGTAAAGACAGTGGTTTCCCTTTGAAAAAACTCCCCCATGCTGCGTGGATCACACTGTCATTCATAAAGACGAAATCGATACCATTACCATTGGTGCAGGCTTACAGCATCGTTTATTTCCATAGGATCTTATCCCTGTACTACAAAGGTGTCAAATAACCGTCTCTGGACACAGGGAAGTTTGTCTTGATATTGAAGCTGATGTTCCAGATCACGGTAGGTCCACCACCCTAATACTCATACTCTGCTGTTAGCTTTGTGATAGCCCTCTAACGATTGTGTCCACACTCTGGCACGATGATCTGTGAAGTCAAGACAAAGCCTGTACACGTTTATAAGACCATTGGCGTCTATACTAATTAGGCTCATTCAGTAAAGAATATTTCGTACACATTTAGAAAAATTTAATACACTAGCAATAAAAGATAGGCTAATATCTAAAAGAAGAAACGAAAACTAAATGTCTCAAATAAATTTATGGAATTAGGTTTTGACAACGTTGCCGCTTTGATTTTTTTCACAAATTGAATGTTAAACTTATATAGGCGCTAGCATGAATAAGTGCGAATTATTAACGACTTCTGATTTTTTTAAGCTGGATTAATTGTATAGAAACATAAAAAAATGCATAAGATATATTTTACTATAACTTCGAAATTTTAGTAAACATTATTAATTTGTTGTGAAACTTGAACGATCTATAAGTGTTTATTCGCCAAGAACAAGAAACTGTGAATCAGTGGCCCCCGATTTGTATATATTTGGCATGAATAAAATTTGGATACTCGGTTGTATCAGCTGTTGTTTGCTTGCTAGATAAAATATTTTTATTTGAGTTGTAAATGGGCGAATACTTATAAAGAAGTTAGTTTTGATTTGTGTTTTGAAAATAGCCCGTGTGAATTTTATACAAATAGGAATCTTACTAAAGGTATATGATGTCATACAACAGATTAGATCATAGTAGTTTGGCTATGCTAATAATTTTGTATAGCTATTTTTCATCGAGATTTTAAAGAAAATTACTATATTCTACAATATAGTTAATCCGTGGTTGTTTACATATTCGATCACGTGGTACTACTACAATTCATTACTATGGCGCATTGTTTTGCTCACTGGTTGATGCTATCTGGTCGTCATTGTCAGTTTCTTTCTTTTGTTGTCGTTTTATGTGTAATGTAATATATATATTGACTGTGAGAAGTAGAATAAAGACATATCCTGGCTTCCGGATTCGGAGAGAGCTGATTGTTTTAATTTACTCTCCCCCACTACAGTGGCTCAGCGGTAAATCTGAGGTCTTATACCTCTAAAAACCGAGTTTCGATACTCTTGGTGGAAACAGCTCAAATAGTCCTTGGAGTATCTTTGCACTTAACAACAAACTCTAAAAACACAACAACATGTCCAAAATTTAGATGTTTTAGATTTTATGAATATCTCATCGTGTAACGATCACTTAAAAAATAAGAAAAATTAAATGGCAAATCAGACTATAAGTATTTTCCAAAGTATACCCATCAAACATAACATTACTGCTTTAGAGCCTAGTTTTTGACATTCCAGGAATTAATTATGTCAAATGTATTTTCATTACCATCTGATTATTTCAAGTTTTTAAATGGAATAATTTACTAACAAAAAACACATAATATAACAGGAAGTAACTGAGTTAAATAAATACGTTCTTCAGACAAGCAAAGGAGATGCAAGGAAATGAGTAAGTTGATAATAGACATCCTTAAAACGTTTATAATTTGATTCCAACGAACACTAACTGGCCAGCGATTTCAGTTAAATCAATAGAGTGGAAACATAATTCTCTTGTAAAGTTTGAAATGTATTGTAAATAATTTCAACATTACAGCTACCCCTGATATTTCAGTGTTTAGATTTCTTAGTACAAGTCATTAGACTTCAGTAATTGATTACAAGACGCTACAAACGGATGTCGCTTCATATAATGTTCAGTAAGTCTGATAAACCTTATTTAGCATTTCGTAATTGGTTTATTTAAGGCTTAGATCTATAGAAACATCAGGATTAGCACAAATGTATTTTTTTTTTCTGGATTTAAGAAAGATGACAGGAAAGCAAATGATGCCCCTGCAAAAACTGTAAACTCTGTCTTTCATATATGCAATGCAGAGAAGCCAACAAAAAAAACGTCAAAAGATAAAACAGCATTTCAAATCGTTAATGTCAATAAACCTTTAGCTAAAATAACCAATACACCGAGAGTATAAACTTAACACTGTTAGTATAAACATTATGTACAAGTAAGTAATACGTTACGAGAATGAAATAATGCCTCATTGTTACATTATACAGTAACGCTCTTAACGGTATGTCCCCCTAGTGGGTCAGCTATAACTTTATGAACTTACAACGATAAAATCTGGGCTTTAATTCCCCGCCTTAAATTGTTTGCTTGCTTGTTGAATATCGCACAAAGCTATTCGAAAGCACTCTGCGCTAGTCGTCTCTAATTTTCAAGTAGAATTAAAGGAAAAGCAGCTAGTCAACAACACCCACCGCCAACTCTTGGGTTAGTCTTTAGTAATGACTAATTGGATTAACTATCACAATATAACGCCCCCACGGCTGAATAAAAACAGCATGTTCGATGACGGGATTCAAACTTTCGACCCACAGGTTGTGGGTCCAGTGCCCTAATCACCAAGTCATGCTAGACCTCCCGGGAATGGAGTGAGCGCAGACAGCCCATTGTGTAGCTTTGCGTTAAAAAACAATAGCAATATCTTAAGGGTACAAAGTTCGTAAAAATTTCAAATGTTAACAAATATATTTGACTTTCAAAGGTCAGTAGATATTTCACCATTCCTTCCTGGTTTGAATGATAAAAGTAGAACAATATTGAAGTATTTCGCTGGTCACGATTATCATTCTGCTTGGATAATAGAGAATCAAATTAAATGCATTAACAAAAATTGCGTCAGGTAAATACATATGGAGTAAATTCAATCAAGAATATCAATGAGTTCTAAGATCTACATTCTCCCGAGATAATAAACAACATTGTACATGTATTTGTTTTCATGCAATATTTTAAAGTAAAGATAGTACACGAGTATTATTATTATTAAGTTTGTGCCATCAAAATTTCAATTCAGTTCATATACTTGGAATATATTAAATTATATTTGCTCAAATGATAACACGATTATTTAAGAGTTTCGTTGTTGCTGACAGGATTATAAATTTAACGGTTGAAAGCCTCGTTAACAGTCAGTTGCTATTTTTATCGCTAGAGCCCATGAGCTAAGATTATTTATTCGCTGAAATGAACTAAGGTTTCTTTGCACAACAAGTATTATTTTATAATTCAATTAATTTTGGAAGCACATTTGTTTAGTAATGCGTCTTACTTTTATTTTATTAATTATTTTTAATAACAAGTTTTGAGAACTACTGTTTCCTTATGAAAATATTTGTTACAAATTTGGCTAACGGGTTTGGTTTGTTTTGAATTTCGCGCAAAGCTACACGAGGGCTATCTGCGCTAGCCGTCCCTAATTTACCAGTGAAAGACTAGAGGAAAGGTAGCTAGTCATCACCACCCACCGCCAACTCTTTGACTGTTCGTTTAGTATTAAATAGTGGGATTTACTGTCACATTATACAGTCCCCACGGCTGAAAGCATGCTTGATGGAACGGAGATTCGAAACCGTGATCCGCAGATTGCGGATTGAGCGCCCTAACGACCTGGCCGTGGCTGAAGGGTGTCACTGGTTGAAGCGGTGTTTGTGACATGTAAACATTGATTAAGATTAATATTCAGGATTGTTGACGCAGTTTTTTCTTGTAAGTAAAGTTTTCCAATAACCATTACTGAAAACACTACCAGAGAGTAATGATTGAATATTAGTGTTTTAGATAACCAGTGAATAAATTAGATCGGCTAACACATGATAATGCTTTTTTTTTATTCATGCATCTTTTTAAAATTTTAATACAGGTTTCTGTACTTAGTTATAATTTATAGGTGAATACAGGTTTCTGTACGTAGTTATAATTTATAGATGAACAGGATGTAGCCAATCTTGAACTACACTAGTCCTGCTCATAGGAATGTTATCACGCTCATAAGCTTATTTACTTTTTTCACATTTAATAATTCGTTAAGCTGGTCTTAATGAGTTGTCTGGTGCGTTAGTTAAGTGTAAAAATAAAGAAGTTGGAAAGTGGTTTCCTTTTTCTGTTAGTATGCTTGTATAGGTGATATGTCATACTGGGAAGTTTTAATGGACTTAGAAATGTAATTCTAAATTGTGCTATTTCTCAGCCAGAATAACCTCAGTTTTATTTTTTTAATGATCAGCAATGGCGTGGATATTGGTAAATAGAACGCACTGTCCTGGAGCCATTGCGTAGATTAGTCGAATCTGCAAGATAGGGTTAAGCGAGCAAGTTTTAGCTAGCGGATAAGTATTTTCATTTGTGAAAACAGAAATATTTGTTTCAGTTTCTTTTATATATCGGTTTAATTTAAGTTATTCACGCTTTATATCGCAAATCTTACGAACCTCTGTGTTTGTGACACAAGAGGTAAGCCTGTTTGTCTGTTGTGTATCTTAAAATATAAAACTGCTTTGGTTGTTCGGTAATTTCCGTATACTTAGATTCCATAACTTTGACTGGTCTATCTTTATCGCACAAAATAAGATATGTCATTGTGTTATTGAGAGTAAATGCAGCCTCAGCTTATAATCGTGTTGAACTTGGGAAACCTTGCGAAAGTGAATGTATACTACTTGAAATGTTTGATTAAACCATCAAGCTTCATTTATCCAACAAGTCTATTAAAAGAACAATATGCCTAATTTCGGTTTCAGAAGTGAGAATGGTAAAAACGTCTTTTGGTGTGAGAAACATAAAGATATCAATTGTTTACACCCGTCACTAGTGTTAGCTTTAGAGAACAATTATAGAATGTATGAAAGAATTAAGGTAAAGTTATTTCAAAATAGCTTATTCAGCATTATATTGGTACTATTGTTTTGAGTCATATTAAATGTACAAGCGACAGGTAAAATAATCCCGTTAGTCGAACTATCGTAAAAGTAGAGATCATACCACAATGTTGTTTTTTAACGTTAAATTAAATACAATGTTCAAAACAATTATAACTATAACAAGACAAAACTATTGTTAAAAAGTAGTGTCAAGAGCCGTGTTAGTATATGATAGTTCAAAACAAACTTCACAAGGCTAGCCTGTACGAAAAATGCCCAATGAGATACACTTCGTTAATAGCAAAGCACAAAAAAGCTTGTCTGTAATGATGCCAAGAACACGTCCAGTGGACCAATAACACGTGATACAGTATCCTTTTTATAGATGAGTTGCGCTTCACCTCGATGCCAGATAACGGACTTATAATCATTTATAGAGGATATGAAACCAGTTCCATCCCATTTTCATAGAGGAACGTGACGCATATAACACTGAAGAAATGAAGTTGTGAGAAAGAATAATTACTAGTGAACGTGCTGACTCCTACATCGTGCACTAACATATGCTGGTGCAATTAAAAGTGACTTCAGTCTAATGAGTAATAACGCCCACCCTTTTTTTTTTAAGAGAAGTTGATGAGAATAACTGAGGGCTTTATCAAAACGCTGATTATACAGACCTGCGAATTTAAACTTCATAAAAGTTATTTTGGTTTTAATAACGGATTTTCCATAATTCAGCTACGCAGACTTCGAAAATAATATTCATTTTTGTTTCTATCACGTAAGGATATTTTACAAATCGGGAAGAAAAAAACTTACTTAGATCAAATTATATAATTCTTATTTCTTTTACAACCAATGACAATTTTTTATTATTATGTTTGTCAACAAAAATACAAACAAACTGAAAAAAAAGGAAGAACATTGATGTCAAACGAATATGCATCCTCATCCATCCTGATTTTTGTGTGTGAAATGTACGTCTTGTAGTCTCAAAACTACTTGTTGTGGTTTTTCTTTTAAGTATTGCGTTATGACGTTTTGTGACAAATCTGTACGTGATGGAGAAAAATGGATATCATTTTCGTATTCAGCGTACAGGAATTACTGTAGAACACGTAAACATTTCAAGACAATAAAAACCATCGCAGTCCTGTGTTAAAAGCATGTAAAATTGGTATCAGGCAGTCCTTCATGACCTTGGTGTTTATATTCCATACTGAAGTAAAACATCATGAGCTGTAAAAAAGTTAGATCACCTCTACGAAATTTCTATTTACAAGCTTAGGCTGAATGGCCAATTATTGCACTTCAGATTGCACATGACTGATCATCAGATGCTTGATTTTCTTAACTTACGTGTAAAGTTATACACACAAATACATACAAACAAATATACGTACAGTGGCAACCATTTTATACCCTTTTCATGTATTAGGTCGTCAAGAAATTAATGTCGCGTTTTGGAACACTTTCATTAACCAGCCGCTAAAAACGTCACGTTAGTGTAGCCTATGTAGTGTGTAAAGTTTAGTGTACTGTAATCCCTTATAGTGATGGTACACGACGAGACACACACACATTCGGCACGTAATGCTGTTTGAATACAAGAAGGGAAACAATG
>NW_013665633.1:723508-725553 GCF_000517525.1 Limulus polyphemus | reverse complement strand
CTTTAATGAGGGCATTAACAACCTGACTGTATGATGGAAAAGCATCATCGATAAGAATGGAGACTATTTCACTTAAATAAATGTTTTCATTTGATATATAAGTTGTTTGGGTTTTTACATCTAAAAAAGCGACATTAATGTTAAATATTTGGTAGAACTTTTGAAAAAACACTCTAGGGAGCGACAGTTACATAACAGACACATGCTTACCGATTGTTTGTTTTGAAGTTAAGCACAAAGCTATACAATGGGCTATCTGTGCTCTGCCCACCACGGGTATCGAAACCCAGTATCTAGCGTTGTAAGTCCGCAGACATTCCGCTGTGTGCTACTAGGGGGCACATACTTACCGAAAAAATAATAAAAAAATAAAAATAATGAGCGATGCCAATGAAAAGGGTGAATTTTATTTAGTTTGTTTGATTTGAATTTCGCTCACAGCTAGACGTCCCTAATTTAGCAGTGATGGACTACAGAGAAGGCAGTTAGTCAACACCACCCACCGCCAACTCTTGTGTTACTCTTTTATGAACGAATAATGGGATTGACCGTCGCCTTATAATGTCCATACGGCTAAAAGGGCGAGCATTTTCGATGACGAAGATTGGAACCTACGACTCGTAGACTGCGAATCGAATGCCCTAACCACCACAAAGTTGAGAAGTCGAACCTTTTCTGGGCTTACAAATAACTGTCTCAAAGGTGACTTTTAAACAAAGTTTAGTAAAAATTGTATCGAATCTTTCACCATTTCATAACAAAGATTCGATAACTTTTCTGAGATTCAATTAGAAAAATATATTGGATTTTTGTGAATTACACACAGTTCTTAAACTTTAGTTTTTTTTGTAATAAAGAAAAGTTTCCAACGCTCTGGTGAATTTGAAATCAAATGTAAGTACATATAATAATGTTCAGAAATAACTGTCGAAAAACTGTTTATAAAGTGTTGAAAAAAAAAGCTGTGGAATTATTGAATTAAATTTATCTAAAAGGAATGTTTCATTAAAAAAACTCTTACCTATTGTTACAGTTTACATATCAATAACATAAGCTACTAGGATAATAAGCCTAAGTAGTGAAAATTAATCTTTAAAATGATCAAACGTTTATAAAGTCAAAGCATTATTAAGTGTTCAGGCACAAACACAATGAAATAATAAGTGCTATAGCATATCCTATTTTGATATTTAAAATGATAGTACTATGTACTCCTTAATCTCAATATTGAATCTTGCGCAGAGCTAAATGAGGGTTATCTGCGTTAACTGTCCCTAATTTTGAAATAAGACTAAAAAGGAAGACAGCTAGTCAACAACTGTCACCTCAAACTCTTGCACTACTCCTGTCAGACCGAACAGTGGAATATGACCGCCACTTTTACAGCACACTCATCTTATAACACTTTGGGAAAGTGCGCAAGAAACCTTTGTTTTGGTGGTAGCAGGACGCGGACCATGAAACCTAAGATCCACAGTCTGGCACGCTAAACATTCAGCCCAGTAGTAATTCATAATTTGCCTAATATTATTATTCAATGACATTTTACGTATTTTGTTCACGGTTTATTAACGAGAATAATTCGTCACACAAACGAGAGAATGGCAGGAATCTTTATTTTTTAGCACGACACATTGTTTTTAAAATATTGATTCAATTTTTATAAATAGGCTCTAATTAATAACTTAAGTGAATAAAAATGATTGTTTCTGTTAACCATAAAAAGATTCAGGCTTGTACAAAAATTATCTGTACAAGCCTGGATAGAAGATTGGTTGGATGGAAGAAAGCAGAGGGTTGTTACAAATGGAGTTCAGTCAAACTGGATTAATGTCAAATATGGGGTATCTCAGGGCTCAGTCTTACGACCTTTTTTCTTTTTGATTTACATCAATGACATAGATGAAAGAATGATCACTAAATTATTTAAATTTACTGATTGTAATAAGGTCTTGGGTGTTGCTAGCTGTGAGGAGGATGCTGCTGCTTTGCAAAAGGATTCAGATCATTTACTGAGTTGAGCAAATAAATGGCAGATGGGTTTT
>NW_013665633.1:719985-722508 GCF_000517525.1 Limulus polyphemus | reverse complement strand
ATGACAAGTATATGAATGATAAGGACTGGCTTTAAGATTATTATTTTAAATTTATTTATAAATAGTTTTAGTTTAGTTTAGAGGGTGGAACAGCCGAGATGGACCAATAGGTCCCGTGTTGTCCCAAAACGTTATGTTATATTTCGTATTTATAACGTATTAATTATTCAAGGCTGAGTGTATTGCTTAAGACCAGACGACTCATGTTTTATCTGTATCATTAAGTTATTATGTAACTCGATAAAGTCTTTCATAAATTGTTAACAAAGAGAGTTAATAAAAAAAACGTATATTAATCGCCATCTATTGACTACTAGTACTGGATGACAAGCCTGTCGTGTTTAAAGTACAGCATTTCAGTCCCCCCTTTTTTTCACGGCATACATTTGACGGTGAATAGTGCTATTTCGTGAAAATTGTGTTTTGGTTATGACTCACAAAAATATAATTACAGAAAACCAACCACATTCCGAATTTTGATCATTTTTCATACTTTACCTGTGAATAATATCATATAAAGTTCTGTGAACATTTAGCTGAAATATAGATATTTACATACCATACGTATATGTAATTAGCTGAAATATAGATATTTACGTACCATACATGTGTGTAATTAGCTGAAATATAGATATTTACATACCATACATGTGTAATTAGCTGAAATATAGATACTTGCATACCATACGTATGAGTAATTAACTGAAATAGAAATTTACATATCATACATATGTGTAATTAACTGAAATATAGATATTTACATACCATACATATGTATGTGTTTATGACAGTTTAGCTTTTATTTATTTTTTCTTTTCATAAATCTCAAACAAGTTAGCTTCAACAAATCGTTTAAAACGCAATAAAATATACTGTTCAAAATATGTACATTTTTACGTCTGCATCTGTATTTTGGTTGCGTTGCTGTCTATCTCAACCTGGGAGGGTCAGGTACTATTTAGACCACTTCCTCCTTTACGGTTTCTATTTTAAACTGACAAATTGCTGGTGAAGAATTCACGAAAACAGGGCCAAAAATTATGTTTATACACTATTTCTTCTTCTCTCTTCAGGGCCATGTCTACGAATATATAATACAGTACCAGTTCGCTTCATTTGGTAGTGAAAACACTTCAATAGATCAATTTGATGTCGCCATTGTTCTGGGGCAAATTTCTCTGAGTACGTACCTTACACAAACATATAATAACTTCTAAATGATAGACGATGGACAGAGCTTTCTAAACATATATAATATGTTGAGTTTGTGTTAAGTTTTCCAGCAAACCAAGGAAATAAACAATGGTGGGGTGTTAAAAGTAGCATGTCGCTAGCAGAAAATTTTAATTTCAAAGCAACAACCCGAACACAAAAATTGTAAGTATGACTCAAGCCTTTATTGTGATTAATTAGTAAACATTATGTTTTGAAAATTTGTTATTAGCTGATTGTTCAGTTACTTTTTCACGTATAAAAATAGCCAAAATAACATGTCGCCGTAATCATGTGCTCCCCTTTACGGTTATTTTCAAGACAATAATTACAAAATTTTGAGTAAATAAAAAGATTAGGCTAAAATCAATCTGGGAAGTATATAATTTGATTTGATCCTACCCCAAACACAGGGTGTCAAGAGATATTTTGGGTATGTCCATTTGGGACTTGTAATAAAATTAGTTTTTTAAGCACGTGATCTCCTTTACGCACATATCTAGTGCAGATATTCAAATTACGTCATTTTGTTATATCGCTATACACAGCAGCCAAGACATTTGTTGTTATCAATAACTGAAAGTATAAGAGCAATTTACATTCTTCAATAAAAATCACAGAACATGAAATTGCGTGAACTCCTTTACTGTAGTTTTGCTTCAGAAGAAAATATATAGAGTGCATAATGTTTTTTCCCGCCATATTTAGTTTCTACCATGTGCAGACGATTAGGATAGGATGGATTTGAAATGTATTAGTCACAAATCAACTTATTTTCCTGCAAGAAAAGTCCTTGAGAGTGGGATTAAACAACAGATGTGTATCTCTTTAACTGTGTAACCACCATTCAAATGGTGTGAGTGGTAGACGTTTTAGGTTTAAATGACTGATAAATTACAAAGCTAAATCTGTGAGCGATAATTAGGGGGTCTATTTATAAAAACAGATAATTGGGGACATGGTGAGTTGCATGTGAAGGAGTTCACAGAAGTAACATGGGGATCACCATTATAATGCCACATTATAATAAAGGCTTACATTTATGATCTGTGGAAGTAGTCTAATACAAAATAACTATTCTTATTAGCCTGCCATAGCTGGATTTACTGTGGAAATGTAAAGGAGATCACAATTTCTACACCTGTCTTTCCTAATAAACAAAGGTGGTATGCATTTCGGTGATGAGTTTCACATTTGTATTTTTAGAATGGATGGTAAACAAGGTCGACAGCGAAATACTATCACAGAAAAAAAAGGCAGCAGAAGAGAAAACATTCTTACAATTTGTTTGCTTTATATTCTAGATACAAT
>NW_013665633.1:717582-719975 GCF_000517525.1 Limulus polyphemus | reverse complement strand
AGGACAAGGTGAGGTGGATGTAAAGGAGTTCCCAGAAGGAACCTGGGGATCACCATTATAATAAAGGCTTACGTTTATGATCTGTGGAAGTAGTCTAATACAAAATAACTATTCTTATTAGCCTGCCATAGCTGGATTTACTGTGGAAATGTAAAGGAAATCACAATTTCTACACCTGTCTTTCCTAATATACAAAGGTGGTATGCATTTCGGTGATGAGTTTCACATTTGTATTTTTAGAATGGATGGTAAACAAGGTCGACAACGAAATATTATCACAGAAAAAAAAGGCAGCAAAAGGGAAAACATTCTTACAATTTGTTTGCTTTATATTCTAGATACAATATAATGTGGTAAAGTAGAACACATGTGAAACCAGTAGTAACCTTCATCAAGGTGGAAAAATATGACAGAGTGTAGCCTGAGTGCTAGATTTTTGGCACAAGGTTTTTCAGTAGTCATATTTTGAAGAACTGTATAAATCATACTTATAGGTAAATATTTTTTTCGACATTTTCCAGTTGAAAAATGGACACTTAAGAAAGCCTGGCTCATTTATCAAGTGCACATTTCACATAGATACCCTATCTTAATACGTTAATCTAGGTAATGTGATAAGTTCTGATAACAGGCGACTTATTTAGTATAAATACCTTGGATATTGGTTGTGCTAGATTTTAGATGAGTAGCGAATTCATAAAAAGTTGAATTAAATGTGGAATTATTGGAGCAAAATGTTTCTTGACTATTTCAAAAAGCAAGACAATGCCGTCTTGTTGCCTTTGTGAATTTCCATATTCTGTAAATGTATTCCTCACTATTTTGTTAAATTTTGAGCCAAGTTGCTCGAGGGCTATCTGCACTAGTCGGCTTTAATTTAGTACTAATAGCTGTCGTTCTTTATTAAGCACAAAGCTACAAAAAAGGGCTATATTTGCTCTGCCCACCATGGGCATCGAAACCCGGTTTCTAGCAGTACAAATCCACAGACATACAGCTGCGCCACTGGAGGGACTAGAAATGATAGAACAGAAGGTTGGTAGCTAGTCAACACCATCCACGGCCAACTCCTGGGCTACTACCAAATTTCCAATGATAGTAAGTTTAATTTCCAAGTGGAGGCAGAGGCTGATTTTAACACTAGGAGGTTACATTTTAGTTGTCAAGAATTTAAATAAAGAAACGACAGAACTACTATGTGTACGAAAATAATGACCTTAGTATGTTTTAACGATTCAGCCAGTTGAGTGCTCGTGTGCTCGTGAGGTTCATTTTCCCGTGGTGGACAGAGCGCAAATTGCCTGATGTATAGCTTTGCGCTAAAATAATCAAGAACAAAGACTATTAAACACTTTTAAATTTGATATGTAGGAAAATCGTGAAACAGAATAAAAGAAATTTATTATTAATAATAATCACTTTAAACAGGAAGACTGACCAACTTTTATTTGTTATGATTTTAACTTGAACAGGAGAATAAAAATGTATTCTTTTTGTAATCAGATTAGACCTACCTGGTGGTTAGGGAGTTCGGCTCGCAATCTGCGGATCGCAAAGTCGTGCGTTATAATATGACAGTCAATCCATTATTTGTTGGAAAATATCAACTGTTCCAATAAATGTTATTACGTCACAAGCACCTGTACATTTAAGTGCGTGGGAAACGTGCTCACAATTGGTCAGGTCATATAGTAGACACACTGAATTGCCTAAACCAAAGGTTCCATCAAGTCCTGCCCCCCTCTCCATAACACAGCGATAAGTCTGAGGGCTTATTACGATAAAAATCCTACCGAGATACCAGCCGTGGGCAGAGCAAATACAGCCTACAGTGTAGCTTTGTGCTTAACAACAAAAACACACCATCAACTCCCACAAGCGGTAAATACATTATTATTTTTTAAACCAAATGACGAAATCATGAATATGAGGGAATTGTCCGAACCATTCCTCATAACTTCGGACTAATATTACAAAGTATGTCATTGAGGAATGTTAAAGCACCTTACAAAGTTCCCGGAACCATCTGTCAACTGGAATAAAAAATAAATAAAAAAAACCTTAAGAATACCTCTAAACACCTTCAAAAAAAATGGAGGGGGCAGAAACTGGCAACCATTACTTTACTACGATTTTGATTTATTATATTATTTAGTTACCAGCTCTGGTTTAGCCATTTCACGAGCTATTTCTAGTGGTAGTGGCCTTCGAACATTGTGATATCCAGTGGGTCTAAGTAGCCAGGGTTTTGATGAAAAGAGGAAAAAAAATTCAAATATCCAAATAACTAAAGAAAGAGCATTGAAAAAAAGTTCAGCTAATGAACAATCTAATAATGGCTGGAGACGGCTTGAATGGGTAATGAAGTAAAACTTTAATATAACAGCAAAAGT
>NW_013665633.1:709417-716595 GCF_000517525.1 Limulus polyphemus | reverse complement strand
ACTTTTGCTGTTATATTAAAGTTTTTCTTCATTACCCATTCAAGCCGTCTCCAGCCATTATTAGTCTCAAAGTGGGTTCCTCGTCATCGAATAATGAACAATCTGTTAACTGGAGACAAATTGATATTTCTATTAATCCTTGCTAGATGGAAGAATGGGCTATGGGAAAAAGAAACTATTGAAAGATGTGTACATTACATGTATACATCATTTACATAATACCGCACTACAATATCAGTGTTCAATGAAAGCATTATATTTCAAATTTCTTAACTAAACCTACACTTTAACTGCTATATTTTTATTAAATTAATTAATTATAACATATCTACGATGGGTAAGTTATTCTCCCTTGAATACTAATTGAAAGAACAAAAGCAAGTGTGTATGTAGATATAGGTTGTTTTTTCAGAAAAAAGGAATTATTCCAGCCATATCAAGTCTTCATCTTACATATTCAGCCAAAAAGTAAAAATGAAAAAATAAAAGAGAATGAATAGCAGTATCATTTGTTATCTCTTCAAGCATCTATGATATTGTATGTGTACAGGGTGATCCAATGATAGATACTCCACTGATTTCTTAAGGTAAGAATATAATGTATGAACAACACAAACGTACATCACTGAAATAGAATAAGTGGCTTGTAATAATGTCAGTTTTAAGCTTCCGTGTATTTTCCAGCAACTTCACTGTACTTCTCAAATCTGGTAAATGTCTCATAGTACACTCTCCCCAAGATCTTAGGGGGGGGGGGGTAGTCTGCCTGCATCACTAGATAATTCTGTGTATGACTTCATAGACTTTTAGCACACTCTGTCCTTAATATAACCTCTCAGGATAAAATCAAGTAGGGTTAAATCTGGTAAACAAGGGGGGTCACTTCACTGGGCCATCACTGTCTATCCAGCATGCAGATGTGTCAGTTAACCATTCATGGACTGTCACTGACCAGTGTGTATGGCTGTTCTGTCCTTCTGGAAGCTAACCTCATGGAGAAGTATCAAAAGTTGATGTATACTTGGAATAAAGAACTCCTGCAATAGTGTCGGGCAATCCTCACTATTTACAATATTGTTTGGGAAGAAGAATGGCCCCACTTTCAGTTCAGCAGACAATATGCACTGCACCTTAAGTCTGGGGTATTCACATGAATACTCCTGCTCAGGAACTGATTGCTGTATCCCCACATCATAGTTATGTTTGTTGACATGGCTAGATAGTTAAAATATTGCCTCATCTAAAAAGGACAGCAGTGATTTCGTCTCTTCAAACCTTAACATGCGGTAATCATCTTTTGTGATGCTTGCACTTGTTTAGGGAAATTTGTGTCTTTAATTTGATGAAGATCCTGAATATGTTAAGCTCTCATGTTCAGATCATCATGCAAAACCTGGGATACAGTTAAATGAGATAATTTAAATTCCAGACTTGTTCTTCTGATGGACTTCTAGGGGCTATTCCGCAAGGCATCCTGCACCCGTAGCACATATTATTTGAGCCTGCAAGATATTCAGCCTTCCCGGATGCTGTTTGACCAGACCCAATTTCACCGACTTCTTGTTTAATTTCTAAATTGTTTTGCACTGGGGGGGAAAGAACATCCAAATGTTTCTTGAAACAAATGCTGCATGTAGGCAACTGAATCAAACTTCCATCCAAGCCACCAATTTCTCTTTTCCTCCAGTGTTAGATAGGGAACCATCATCAGTAATTCACCTAAAAACAAAATGAAATATTGTTAATCAAAATATTCATTGTATGATATTCTTCCCATAACAAATTGGTGGGGTATCTCTCATTGGATCACCCTACAATATGAAGGCGTTTATGCTCTATATTGCAAATATGCTATTGGAAGACATAGTATAATAGCACATGGCAATTTTGTTCAGTATATCGAACTACGAGTATGATCTTGTCTCATACCTAAAAACAAATACTGAACTAAAAGGAACAAAAAAAAGAAACAATAACTGGCAATACTTTGGGCTTTTATTACCCCCCCCCCCAGCAATGGTTTCCTAGAATGTATACTGATTATAGCTAGAAGTAGAAAGTTCTTTCTGTGCTGAATTATTCATCATGTGTACCTTCAGTATTAGTCATACCATGCTTATCTTCAATCTGAATGATCTTATTAGGTTCACAACCAGAAATTCCCACTCTTAGTTCAAGGCCATTTTCTTATAATCTGCAATTAAAAAAATCTTTGCTTTTGTTCGAGGAGAAGGTCCAACTGTTGCTCCTGTGAGTGAGCTTAATTTTACAATTATTCAATCAAGAAATCAGTAAATAGTCTTCAAATACTCAGAACACTCCAATAATGAAAATACTTAGTTTCAAAACATAAGTAGATATAGTAATAAAACCTCATTTATTTTACATACAAGTCTTGAGTTTATTTTTTTTAACATGATTTGCCTATACCAAAAATGAAACAAAACTACAACACTTGCACATAGTAAAGTCCTTTATTGAAAAAACAAACATACGCATTATGTATGATATTATCAAACAAATCTACTAATTATTGAGCATAATAATTACTCCACGACTAAATCTTGAAGCCTTGTCTTGTTCTTATTAACTTGTACTTTTGATTGTGATAAGATTAAAAAGAAATCCTACTTACATTAAAGTCCTGGAAACATTTATCCTTTCTCTAAGAAGCACAGACATATTTGAAGATGATTTTAAGATAAGAAACAGTTATCAGAAAAAACCTTTCTTAATAAGATAACAGTAAATACCATTCTTTTTCATGTTACTGTGCAATTGAGAAAAAATTATATTTAATTGTAACCATCTGGTCAGTAAAAATGTCTGATTGACATGAGGTCTAACCAAGATACTTTGCAAACACTAACTGCTGGAACTGAGTAAAATTCTGACTTATAATAACAGTATTATTGTTTGATTATTTTTACTATGTTTGTTCCATATTATCGATGTGTTTTAAATATCAAACGAATATTTTAACTTTCTATGAACTGTGTTAAATCTGCAAAATCCCAAGGTGAAATCCTTTTAAAGATGAACCAGGAAAAGTAACACAATCTTTCCGATTATCAGCTTCACGTATTTGAGAAAAAAGTGTTAGCTAAAAGGTTTAAATTACTCCATAGTACCCAAATATTTTTTTTTTTTGCTTAATAATATTCATTTTCATGAAATGTGTACAGAGGTTACAGGATATTGTAATGAAAAAAAAAAACAGATAAGGGTATGGAATTGATGTTATATAAAATTATTGTATCAAAACTTCTTGACATTCTGAATAACAACAGTAAATTTGTTAAGTAAAGATCTAAATGAAAAGATAACATGATCTGCAGAAATATTTCTTACAACTTAAAACAAGAAATGCTTTTATCGATGCTAATGTGTATAACATAATAATGTGACCTAAAGTTCATAAAGCTGAAGTTCCAATTAAACCTATTGTTTCTAATATTGGGTTTAATTTTTGCACAAACTACTCGAGGGCTATCTGTGCTAGCCATCCCTAATTTAGAAGTGATAGACAAGGGGAAGGCAGCTAGTCAACACCACCCACTGCCAACACTTGGGCTACTCTTTTACCAATGAATAGTGGGATTGACAGTAACATTATAACGCCCTGCGGCTGAAAGAATGAGCATGTTCTGTGATGGGGATACAAACTTGCAAATTTCTAATGTAACCACTTATAATGGCAAATCAGAAGGTTTGTTAATAACTTTTCTGAACGATTTTGTAAAAAATAACTACTGCAACAATTTTGATATAATTTCTTTGTATACTTATATAACATTGGAGGAAGTATTAAAATCAGCTAGTTACTTGACTTTCAAAGAAAAAAGAAACGGTTAAAGGGTTTAACAAGATTTCTCTTTTATAAATTACTAGAATCTGCCACCAAACAGTCACAATTTGGGTTTAATAATGTAATTTACAACCAGGCTGGTGGTCTGGCTATGACTCTAATATTATGCCCTACCTCAGCCAATTTTTTTCTATGTGTTAAAGAACAAGAATGGTTGGGAAAATGTCCTGGTGAATTTGAACCTATATTGTATAAAAGATATGTTAGTGATACTTTTATCACGTTGAATGATAAAAGTCATGCTCAAAAATTCTTAGAATATCTTAATAAGCAATGCAAAAAGCTTACTGTTTACTGTAAAAGAAGAAGTAATGTTATCCTTCCCTTACTTGATATTGAAGGTATGTTTCCAGCTGTTTGTAAATGACGATAGATGAATAAGCATGTTTCCACTGTGCTGCAAAAAATTGTCTGCAAAGTTCTGATGCCTACAAAACCCCACAGCTCTTCATCTGTGAGTAACAGTAATCGTATGGTCATATGCCCTCAGTCATTTTATGGGTTTGAGTAAATTGTTTGTCATTAGGCCAAAATGAATCAGCATGTTTTCAATATGCTGCAAAAAATTATCATATGACAAGTTCTGTTGCAACATCAAGAACGCATGGCAACAGCCTTAACAACTGAGCAACAGTGATGAGATTTACTGACCAGCTTTTCAAAGTAACATTTAAAATGTTTATACCACATGATGCATTCTCAACCAATCGTTGCAAAGAATTCATGCAGGGTGGAAGAATAAATATGAATGTTAATTTTTATCATAAAAAACGTTTAGCAGGTTGCATACTTTCTTTTCAAGTTTTGTTCCTGACCAGTTTGACAGCTTAAGAAAAATGTTCTTTTTAAATTAATCCTTTATTCATTCATAAAGCATTTAAAATACCAATAAGAGATGCACAGAATTAAAACTGTATTACAAAGACAATGGGTATCATATACGATTTATTAACTTTATTAATAAGAAACATTTAAAGAAATTCTCCACTCCTGTTGTTTCTGTACTTGATGTTCCCAAACAGTCACTGATAATAGTATTGCTATTTCTTGGTGGTTTTACTAAAAATCTCAAAAAGAAATTGAAAAACTGGTTAAAAAGAAATGGATCTACAAACAATTTATATGCCTCAATTTAGAATAAAATCTTCCTTTTGATTTAAAAACAAAATACCTGCAGTGAAACTGTCACATATAATTTGGGTATAATGGGTATATAATTTGAAACAAATATTAAACTGTGATAGTACCAAGCTGATAGAACACCTTGCGATTATTGGCTCTTCCAAATGTGCGAAATCCCTTAGAGTAAAAAAACCTTATTCATCAAGTTACTATGGCTTAAAACTAATACAAGTTTTTCTTCGATTGCTTTAAACCTAAAATTATAAGTTGAACATTGCAGACTACAAAATGTATGATAAGTTAACTGCATAAGTGATGCATAAAGAAAAAATAAAACCAGTGGAATAGATGGTAAATTTTTTATGAAAGCATCAGAAAATTAATATTTTAGCCTTAAAAATTAAGACCACATACATCTGAAAACTTGTATCATTGATGAAAATTTACATAAAGTTTTGCTAAACTTTACAATATTGCAAGTTAACAACTGAGAAATAAATGTATTTGACCGCGATATAGAGTAAATAACCAAAGAAATACTTGATTGTTCTAAGATTTTCCATGCCGCAGGCACTATAATTGAACTGGACGGAACTGTTATTTAAAAAAAACTATAAATCCACAATAAACAGAAAAATTTAGAAACATATTACATAATAATGATATTTTATGGATGTATAGATGTTGCACCTTTGCTGTCTTATATCTCTATATGTTATTTTAAGAAAGTAAAAAATAGCCACACAAATGCATTTGTAACAGACCACTCCCATACATAATATTAATACATAATATGTAAGAATTCATAATATGTTTATGCTTCAGAAAAGATTAACATTGTCTACTTCACAGACTGTCAAGTTCATGTCAGTAATTTATAAACAAGCGTAATACACACACTTCATCCAACATACACTCCAACACAAAAACTGAGTGACCCACATGAAATCATTCCCATTTCTTCCACTCCATGCCATCTGGTGGTTTGACTTCAACATGTTTAGAGCCTACTTCCTGCCAATTGGTGCTTAGTACAGTACCCCCAGACTCCATCTAGAACAAGAAAAATACAATTTTTCACTTCACTACCATACATTCTAGCTAGATAATGAATACAGTTACTCAGATTTCTCTCAGATTCCAAATTGTAAAACTTAAAATAGATTTGTTTAGTATATCATCCAAGGAACAAGCTGAAATAATAAACATGGGTCAGTTCTACAGAATCCACCTAGAAGAAAAATGAAGTTAATAAGTTCAACACCTCGGAAAACAACCCAGAATGATGAACATAATTACAGAAGCAAGCTTTTTATTCACACTTTTCCCACGGGTTGATACTATGAGATTTGTAAACCTTAACTTCTACCTCTAATGATAAGCTCAATATGATACACGTTAGCCAAGATAAATGTCGAGGCCATTCTTTTAAGAAATGACTGTATGAAAGAAAAAAAAATTAAGGTATACCTAAAGGATATCAATTACTTTAATACTATTATGACTCTAACAAATGTGTTTTCAAATACAGTACTGTAACTCTAGATAGAGAGCAAGGTGCAATCTCTAACTCAAGGCCAATCTTGGGTGAGGGGTGAAAACATAGTGATCACAAAGCAAATGTGTAGTAACAATCAAACACAAGTCAAGAGAGAAATATAAAATTTTGAATTAACAGAAAATTCAGGAAGGAAAAGAGTCCTCAAAAGAAATTTGAAGAAAAGAGACTTAAGTATAAATTGGTCACTAGGGGGGTCTATCACAAAAGTCCATGACTCTAACTAACTGAAAAATGTGAGAGGATTGTAATTTGATCAAGAACTCTCCACATTAAAGGCAGTTGGATTTTGCACAGCTCTGTACTTTTTTTCTTTAAAATTAAAAATCACAACCTTTGACAAAAAGTGCAAGAAACACTATGTATAGTGAAGATTTATAAATCCCAATTAACTCTTTCAACCCGGGCTCAGTCCCTGGGACTAACCTTTTTGTGCTTGTTATAGTTTTCATGCTGTAACTTTTAAATTAGTAAGCGAATGTTAACAAAATTTGGCAGTTTATCAGTAAACATTACAATGCTTTCATATGTAAAATATGTAATTCTTTTATTAAGTCTTGAGG
Source organism: Limulus polyphemus (assembly GCF_000517525.1). Taxonomy (NCBI): domain Eukaryota; kingdom Metazoa; phylum Arthropoda; class Merostomata; order Xiphosura; family Limulidae; genus Limulus; species Limulus polyphemus. The sequence continues at coordinate 709,484 of NW_013665633.1, read as the reverse complement.
TTTGTAAGGCAATGTTTTTCTCATGCCTTTTTTTTCTACATCTAGCCTATCTATCTATCTATCATAC
>NW_013665633.1:706984-708425 GCF_000517525.1 Limulus polyphemus | reverse complement strand
AGTTTGATACCAAATGTATTGACATAAATTCATGAAATAGTAGTTCAATAAAATTCTGAATGCATGTCAACAAACAAGATGACATGGCCTTTTACCTGTGACCCAGCTCGAAAGGTTTAAGAGCTCCAAAGATCATGAATATGGTACCTTGCAAGAAGCTAATTAAAAAAACAGTAGTGCCCATAATGGTCATCCACTTTAACTCAGCAATAATTTCTTAAAAACTTTAGTACATCTTTAGTATGTGACAGCATGCAACAAGGTTTTCAGTTACAAACCTCAAAATGAGTTATTTAATTTCAGGATGCCACAACAGTCTGAATTATTGAATGAGAACAATCTCATTTGAAAACAGATCAAGAAGAGAAAAGTAAGTATAGCTAATACTTAATGTATACTCAGATGAGTATTCGCCTCCAAAGGGAATGAAGGATATAAATTATGATGAAGTTGATCAATATCAACACCCCAAAAAGTGGTAGAGCTATCAGTTAGAAAAAAAGACAGCAACTAGAGGAAGAAAAGAAATACCCACCAATACATGAAACTTGTGTAATCAATAATACAGGAAGTCCAGGACAAGGAGAAACAGAAATAACTTTTTGCAATGTTGTTTGAAAGATCATATGAACATGGAACAATGGCTATTCAGAGCTCTGCAACTCAAAAGAACTAGAACTTTCTAAGAAAGATATTGCAAGGTAAGTACCCAAAAAACAAGCATCTCACAATAAAGGAATTGTATAGGATGCCCCCCTCCCCCCGAATCTAATTTTATAAGTTGTTAATAAACATTCCCAGGTTAATATATAAACTGAGTAGGAGCCAAGTGACACTAAGACAGTATAACAATTGAAAATTGTGGCTTTTGAATAGTCTTCTAAATAGAGACGTCTAAAATGGAAAAATGGGTAAAAGGCTAGCACAAAAGAAAATCAAATGTTAATTATGAAGAACTATTTCACAGTAAGGCATCTCATCGTAAGAGTGACCCAAGCAACTATAAAAATCATCAAAACCTGAACATATGAAGCATGGATTTTGAAAAAAAGTTAAAAACAGCAAGATCAAGACAGATTGGGAAGAAAGAATGGCGAAGATATGTTTTAGGATCACATAAAATAATAGCTTATTTTCTACCTTTATTTGAAAATACATTTACCCAGTGTATTTCAGTTGGATGAAATAGTATATACTTACTCAATACAATAATCCTCCATTAGGTTCAAAAACAAAACACAATCACTCATTATCACACCCTAAAAACCTATCTGAAAAAGTAAAACAGTTACACAGAGCAGTGAATCCATTTAACAAATGAAAATAAAAGTAAACACATAATTCCACTTTATAATTAGAAAAAAAACCAATCACTTGTAACTCAGTATAAAACCTTTAGAAACAAGTTATCTCATTATTATTAGTTATCTCAGTCAATTTC
>NW_013665633.1:693689-706663 GCF_000517525.1 Limulus polyphemus | reverse complement strand
ATGTAAAATATATATATATATATATATATATAGACACACATATATATATAGAGAGAGAGAGAGATAGTACAACACCTCTACAACATCAGATAGAGGAAAAAAAAAAAAGTTAATTTGAGAACTCTCATTTTATAAAAAGATAAAGGTCAATGCTGATGGAAACCAACTAGAAAAAATAAAAACAAAGCTATTCAATTCTATACCAAGTTTTACAGCTGTGAAAAATAAGTAATACAAAATCTCTAAACATTAACTGAAGAAACAAAACAATTACTCAATTCAATAGCTCCATCACAGTATACTAACTTTTTTCTTTGAAGATAAAAAAAATTACAAAATTCTCAATAAAGTATAAACATTCAAAGCTCCAGGCATAAAAACACAAAATACTAATTTACAGCTCACCACATAAGACATCTTCAATTAAAACAACAAAATACATTTACTGCAACATCAATTTCAGGTGACAAAACAAAAAACAGACACACACACAGACAATTTAAATACTCTAATATGGGTATTACAGTATCTTACCATACTTTTACAGAATAAGAATTTTAAAGACCTAACAGAAGAGTATAGCATTTTAAAAATTTGTTAATTTTTCATCAAAAAGAAAAGCTGAAAAAATTACTGTAATACATAAAATATAAAACTTCCATTTCAATACAAAACTAATTACAAACTGAAGTATTATTAATGGTAATTTGATAAGTGAGATGCCAAGGTGTGTGTAGTTTTATATACAGTGTATTTTCCCATTGCCAACAAGCTTGTATAACCTACGAGCTAATAGAAACCTAAAAATTATAAATGTGTGTAATAAACAATGACAAAAATGTGTCTTGGGTGATCTTTGCCTAATACAAGGAAGAGTATGAAGTACTGTAAATTAATCAACAGTTGGTGGTATTTAACCTTTAATAAACAAACAATATATTCCTTAGGTTCTTGTTTTTTAACTTAAGTCCATTCATGTCTTTAATCATTAATTCAAACAAATATTTTGTAAACTGGTACATTTATCCATGATCACTTATTTTTTACTGAAGACTGTATGACAATTCATAAATTACAACATCCCTCATTTTGAACACAAAATGATAAGTGACTACAATTCAATTTTAAGTTACTTACAAATGATTTATTCATTGCTTTTTTAACTTCATCAGATCCTTCTGCGTAAATTTTCTGGAAGAGTTCATTTAAAGCAGCTTCTCCCTCAGGTTTTTCAGTCTCTTCCTCTTTTTTTATGTCTAGAACTAGCTTATCCCAGTCTTTCTGATGTTGGGCAGATGAGGGATATACAGTAGGAGGACCTGCGCTAGCTGAATGATCTTATTTTGAAAAAAGATCCAAGGTTTTATTTAAAAGAATTCAAGCAGAATAAGATTAGTGTTCTTCATACTCTGGTAACAAATATACCTTTTGATATAACTAATAATAATTAAAAAACATTGTACAGAGCAACAGTATCATTACACTTTTGGTTTATTGCAGAAATTGCTTTAGCATACTTCAAGAATATAATACTTCATTGAAATCATAATCAAACTGACTACGGTTGTGTAAAAAACTCATTATCAAAAACGTTTCATTGAAGTTTTCCTGTTGGCATACTGGCAGCTTATTACCCTATAAAATTAAAATGATTTTAGTAAAAGTTATTGTCATTAAAGTTTCCAAACACATGACTTGTGTACACAGTTCCCACACCTTGGGCAAAATGAATTTCCTAGACTTATCCATGACCTTTCTCTGACCAAAACACATTATTCTTTGACTATATGATCATTGCTTGTAATGTATCATTGAACTATAATAATAACTGAAATTAGAAAACATTATTCATGTACTGTTAAATAAAGACAAGACAGGCTATATGTAAGAGTCACATTTTACTTAAAATCTCATCTTGCAAAGTTTCAGTATCATTGGTTACACCATTCTCAAATTATTAATACTTTATCAGGACATAGATAACAAAGATAGTTTATGAGTGCATACCAAACACATCTTTAAAATTTCAATTTAAATCACAAAAACAAAATTATACATTTTAAGATTTGTGATTATTACTTTTGACTTTTAGTTTTACTTTTACTGTTATAAAATGGGATATTATTTAGCAAGTATGCTTCTTATATGTCAAATATTTATCAAAGCAATATTTTCTGATGTGTATACAAGCACAAAAATGTGCAAGATTTCCAGCTGCTACCCATATATTGTAGTGAACTCATACTTCCAATGCCTATAAAACAACTGCACACATTACCAAAATCATCCAGTGATCCACAACACATTGTATTATTTTAGCACATACTTTGAAACTGTGTATATCAAGTTCACCTATACCAAAAGTGTGACTATATATGTATTGATTGATCATGTTACCTAAAATATTTTCTAGTTTATGCAAGTTTTGAATATTCAAAGATCACCAGGCTATACTTACAAATAATTAAGTTATAAATTCTAATTACACATACAGGAGACTTCATACATGAAATCAACCCTTCTGATAAAACATCTACAATATTTATAACTGCAGTATAATACTACACCATCACAATGCACAATCATACTGGAACAGCCATAAATGTTACTGCACACAAACATGTTTGTCATTGACAGTAATATTGCATAATAGTATCACGCTACTCAAGTTTTTCATTTCATTTTTACATACTGTTGCTCATCACATTAAATAAAAATTGCTACTAAATCAAACTTTTACTATAAGTATTCACATTATATCTTAGAATTATTTAACAGAATCAAAACATAGTGCCATAAATGGTAGATTGTTCCCAACTCGTCAAAAATACAAGCAATTATCTTTCACAGAAGCCTTAACAAGAAGTACCCGCACCTCAAAAAGTTCCAACTTAAACTATATGATATACCCATAACATTTTCCACAAACACTATATTCTCAGGTGTAACATCTACCATGCTTCTCATATTCAAAGTATTCATCAGACTTCTTATGGAGTATGGCTCTATGATAACCTGTAACATGCACAAACATACAGCTACAGCTACTCCAGAACTGCACTACTCAAATTGCACTACATCTATCACAGTACACTCCAACATGTTATGTTGAAAAATCCTCCAGTATCCTTTCATTCAAAAGGATTCGTAAAATTTGCCAATAAATTTTATGAGAAAGCCAAAAGACGTAACTCACTCAAAATGCAATTGCCTACATCATAGCCATACCAGCCTCTTGGCAAAAAATACATATCACCTTACAACATATTCCACAATACATAACTTAGACCTCCTGGATGTTAAACTTACACCAGCACATATGATATTTAGTTTATGTTACTAATTTATTTTCTCTTAGGAATTTTATTGTTTCAGATCAAGCCTGAATACATAAAATCTCCTATCCAAATCTTGGGCACTGGTCAAGTTGAACATTCAGCACTCGATCAGTGAAAGTGGTTTCTAGGGGTACTTCCATTTCCCCCCTACGCAAAAATAAATAAAACTAAATGACCAGCATTTATAGTCACCCTGAAAATGTAAACGTTTGTTAAATGTCCATCGACCCTCCATCAGCAGGGCCTTGCTTCTTTTACTTCTATCAAGACAAATAATTAGTATAATAATATTAATTTGTCAAGATAAATATTTTTTTATCCAAATAACTGCTATGTTCAACTGAACAGATTTTTTTTATTGTAATATGGTCTTGGATTCAGACACAATGACAAACACACTTCTCGTACTTGACAGCATTAACACTACACAATCTCCTAAATAATCAATATCTTGACCTCAAGAACATACAACGTTCTGGAAGCCTAAAACTATTAATTCAATTCTGTCAAGATGCACATGTTCATCTTTACTTTCAGTCTTTATTCTTTCCTGTATCTAGCATCTTGTTTGCTGCTTAAAAAAACAGTACATTTTCCTAATACGTCACTCAGATGCATTGGATTACGGATTATTAGGTAAATTTCATTAATTCATGATGTACTCAGGCATTCACTGGCACAAATTCAAATGTTTCTATAATGATTCATGGATAACAAATGGCACCGTATTCTCTGAAACTCTTACAAGCACTATATTACTAGTTACTGTCAATGTAACATTCTATATTTCAACATCTTTTTCTTTTTACCTCATTTTTTTTCCAAAACTTGTCGTTATCTCCAAATTAACAACATTATACATTGCTTTATAAGTTTTCTTAACTGTCATTGGTGACATTCTACCTATCCCATGGAGATAGTGTCTGTCAATGACTCCTGTTCAAGCTGTATTATGCATTATCACATCATGTGCTATAGGCAATGCTTAGTGATGTATATTTTGTTTTCTGATTAATTAAAACAAAGTTACTAAAAAATCATTATTCTATATGATTATTATAGTTATTTTTGGTAATTAACTGAATAGACATACGCACAGATATGAAATAAAACTCCCTAAAACTATGTAAATTTGTTATATCTTTGAACTGCCAAAACAATCAAATCTTTTCAACACAGATATGTCAATGACACATTCCTTCTATGACTAGTCATGCAGACTGTTTTATTAATGCACCAAAATCTTTAAGATCAAAATAACTTATTTAATGGAAAGAGCCTATCTCTAAATAATAGTTTGTCAGGAGCTTTTAAGGCTGTAATAAAACGATCCTCCATGAAAAACAAAATGAAGTATGATAAAGTGGGAATCTAGCTACTGTATAATCTATTACAGTTAACAGTAAACAAAAAGACTGATATAGAAAAAAACAATGTGTATGCATAAAATATGCTTATTGATGTGCTAAATGCATTAGAATTAACCTTTATGCAATTTTTGAATGCTACTGATAACTTATATTTTCGTCATCCATGTTTTAGAAGCACCACTGAATCACAAGAAATTCAACTATTTCTCTCAATTTTTGCTTGTAAAATAAAATTCCTTGATGTTTCCTTGGCTGGGAATGCAAAATATAAAATACACTGACTTTTTCCGGTTTCTCTGATGTGTAGAAAGTATGTATATTATTAAAGTATTCATCATTATTTTGTTTATTCATAAAGTAATACATCTTATTTCACTGAAGGATTTGTCATTTTTCCTAACATTTACAAGTCACTAAATCTGTATATTTAGCTATATTTGTTTGAGTCATAGACAAAGTAAAAATATCTTTAAGTGAAATGGATGGACCATTTCTCTGTTTAGTATCCTCTGTAGATTTCACTTACTCATGTAAAGTTAAGCAATTATTATTTTATTTCTACCTATTAATAGTTAATAAATTAAATAGAAAACGTACCATTATGTGTCCAACTTTATTAAAATGTGTATGGGCATGCTCAAACTCATTTTGGCTTGACTACACTACTGGTTGTAACCACCTTTGTAAAAATATGTTTTTCTCATAAATATCATAATTTTGTAAAATAATGTTACAGCTATAGCAATTTTCACTTTGGACACAAAAACACAGTTCTGTAATTTAAAATTTGATTATATTTCTTGAAAATGCTATCAGTAAGTTATGATAAAAACAGCTACCTTGAGGGATTTGTTTCAATTTTCTTGTTTCTTCAGTCTTTTCTAGTGCCGTCCATCGGATACCTTCTGCTTTTTTCATTTTGATTTCAATCTAGAAACACAAACAAATATGTATTAACTAGTAGAACGTGTTTAAATTCAACAAAATATGGAGTTGTGGTATTTCACTCAATTAATTAACGTTTTTTTTCTTACTACACACAAACGAATATCTGGCCATTATGATGTGCTCTTTTTAAAAGTTCATTTAAAACTAAAAATCATCTCTGGCAATGTTGATACTGTGAGTACTCACCCCACCTTCAAAGGATTTAATTAATCATCCACATTTTTTTGCAATTATTAACAGAATTCTCAGAACTCAACAAAACATTGAATTTGTAAACAAAATTTTAGCAAATTATACAGAAAACCTATTCAAAGCTCGGATAAAAACGAAACATGTGCAAACATGTTTATTGCAAATGCATATTCTTTAAAACATAAAAATATAACATTTTTTGTTACCATAAAATGACATAAGCATTACAGGAAAATAAGCTTTTAAAAAATAATTTTGATGATAAAGCATTACACAAAAAAATTATGATTTAAAAATGTTGCAGTAGAAAAGGGATTTTGTTTTTAATTTTTGAAACATGTACACACGAATATTAATGTGCATCCAGAAGAGGATCTCTTAGTAGACCTTACACATGTGCATACAATTGTTTTTGTGTATTTCTTTCTCTTTTCTTCTTCTTCATATTCATACACATTGGACAGACATCCATTTTCCAAAATTATATTATTGTAAGATTTCTTAAACTAAATACATGATGTTCAGTGGTATTATAAACAGAAACTTAAGTTTTTCTTCAAATTAACTTTATTCAGAAATATATTAAAATTATTTAGAGATAAAACACAAATATTAAAAATAATAAAATATATGTTATAATATCTATTTTTTATTCTACCCATGTACATGCAAAATTTGTTAAGAGTAAATTAAAATGTGCAAAACCATCGGGCTAACATGCTTAGTTTTTTTATATAAAGAACTTTTGATTGTTACTACTGATATAATAATCTATTAACATTTACTACAAACTAACATTTACTAAAAAATCTTACTACATACAGAGACCTGTTAAAATACGATGTACTTTTACATTTATGTCCCACTTTGTATGGTTTTTTTTAAATATCAAAATAAGAGCATTATGTTTTTAGCATGATGTCACTCCCACACTAAGTTCTGTATGAAAGCTTAGAAGGTAGTGTCATTAATGCATACCAAAAAAAATCTCGAGTCATTCCAGTAGTTTAAGTTGTGCGTGGGCTCTCAGTAGAGAGAGAAAGTTAAACATAGAAATATTACTTACTTTAGAAGGAAGAAGTTTCCATGAACTTTTGGATGGCACAATCTCATGAGATAATTCAAGTTCAAGATTATAATCTGTTCCACCAGGGAGTTTTATTGAACAACTAAGCTGCAAGAGAATATACGTATAAACAAAAACAGTATTTTTTCCAAAACAAAAGATGAAAAAAAGCAACTGGTTGGCTATGTTCTACTAATAAATTCAATTTCATTTTGCCCATTTTGTGGTGTAAGAGCCACTATTTCTCCCCTCTGTGTATTTGTGTAATGCGTGCATGCATACATGTGACCTACAAAATTAACTTGAATTGCACATTATGCACATATGGGTTACATGGCCAGGTGTGAAACCCACAGGAAACAGTTACAACCAGCTAGTAGCACCTGCCACCACAGCAATCTTGTTCAGATCTGAATGGAATAATAAGATTGACTGTTACTTTTAGAACATGCCCACAGCTGCACCACTTTGATACACAACCCAACATGCTAACCACTGAGACAGACTCAACACATCGGGATCTAATTCCCCGAAGAAAATATATAAAACCTTTTACTGTCTTTCCATTTTTTCTATTTCAAAAATAAAATAACATATTTGACATTTGTAACATAAATAAAAAGTGTACAAGTAGATTTATACAAAAATTATAATTATTACAATAATTTTTCAAAAAAATCAATGTAGTGTTTAAGCTAATAATATTGTGAAAAAATCATCTAAACTTTTGTGTCAATTTCTCAGTTTTTGAATGAATTTTACCAACTATCTTAGACCAATAATTTTTGTTTAATATATTAATTACTTACAACTGAAATAACACTATAGAAAACATCTAATGCTCTTCAAAAGCATTTGAGATGTTTGATCTCTAAAATAAAAAATGTTGCAATGGACACTAAAAAACTTCAAGTCTGAAATTCAGCTAGCTGTAGCCTATATTTGCATCTCAATAGTTGATTTACTCCCAAACTCAATCTTAAACAATACTTTATATTAGAAAAAAAAAAAATAATATATATATATATATATATACATACAATTCTAAATCTACTTTTTAGAAAATTTAAATCATTGAAACAAATACCATTTCTAAGTAGTAAATATCTTAATTAAAACATGTACAAAAACTATTAAGCATTGTTACTCACAGTATCTTTTCCACTTACATATGAGTATGCATTCCCTTATAAAACGTTAATAATTAATGTAACTAAGCAAGTCTTGCCAGAATATGACTTATTACACATTAAAAGCATATGAAATGTCACATAAGCCTTCACATTTTCATAAACAATGAACTTAGAAATCTTAGTTTTTCCCATATTTCACACAAGGTTTAACAATAAAGTACACATAAAACAAACTAATTATATACTCGTGCTTACTCGGTTAGCTAGAAAGAAAACTCAAAATCATGTAAAATGCAGGTGAAGTAAACTCTATCATCACAAAGCAAGGAGACTGTGAATTGTACTTAACATACAAAATATTAAGAATGACTACAAGAAATGCAATGTGTCTAGTTTTTTTGTTGTTGTTTTTTACAGATGTAAAAAATGCCCTTTTGAAATAACAACACATTATGATTTAAAAATGTTGTGTTCTGTATGATGTGACAAGACAATCTTAAGTTTGCTTAATTATTAACTACATGAGCTAATCCAGGCTTCTGTCAGTTGTTGTAGGGTGCAGGAAAGATAGTTAATGAAATGTGTAAATGACAACAATGTATGTTTGTAACAACAACAAATATACATACATGCCTGATAACTTTACATTACTTTTAATAAGAAATGTTAAATAAACTATGATTGTGAGATAAATAAAGATCTTTCCAGAAACTTTATATTTTAGTAAAATAGAAGGGGCATTTTTTATCTCATAATTGTGCCAGAGTAAAACATTTGTATATGCTATATTTTAGGAAACTCAGACAATCAGAACAATTGCAACATGTGCATTTTATGCTTGTGGTGTTCGTTTTCAAATCATTTATGATTAGCAAAGCTTTATTTACTCAAATTAAAAGTTTGTACATATATATAAGATTATCACTGCCGGTAATTACTACAATGAAAATCAACAGCTTAAAGCTTACTATCAAGCTAAGAACATAAGAAAAGACAAAGTAAAGTAAGCCATTTAGCCAACCAACTAAAACAATGCAACCAAGTTAAATGTATCTCTTTACATCCTTATCCATATTAAAACAAAACTCTTTAAGTAATTCAAATAAATTGCATATACACCACATTATAAAACTATTCCACTGACTAACAACTCTATTTAAGAAAGTCTGCATATAAGCATCCAAAACTTAAACCTATTAGCATTTATGGTTGTCTTTTCAAATTTCACATTTTGCCACTCAAACAGACCATCCACATGAAAAATGCCCATTCTCTAATAATTTTGAACACCAAAAGCAAGATACATGTTCTTTTAACCTCTGGACTAAAAAGTTCAAAACTTTAAGCTACAAAATTTTAAGCCTATACTTATAGCTTAAATTATTTAAATAACTTATTATTTCAGTTGTTTATATTTGCATTCTTTCCAGCACAATGATATCCTTCCAGTTGTGAGAGGTTCAGAAATAACAGCACAGAAAAAAATCTAATGCTCTTAAAGTGTATTTTAATTAAAATTTTTACTTAACATAGAAGTAAAAATCAAATAAAAGCTGACCTCACCAAAAATTAAAGATGCTGCAATGGATAGAAAACACTTCAAGGCAGAAATTCAACTAGCTTCAACATACATTTGCATCTCAATACAGTTAAATTGCTGCAGGTCTCATGAACGTATACTACAACCTTCACCCTGTTAAGTAAAACACTTCTCTAAAAAGAACCAAGAACTTTATTTTTTCTTTTTGGCACAACGATTAACACTCACTGAAATCTTTAAAGTTTTATCAACAATCACATCTAAATCCTCTTTGCCTATCACAACAAAGCTCCCCTTTCACACAAAAAAAAACAAAACAAGTATTCTCCCAATTTTCACACCCAATTTTACTTTCTTAACATTAAAACTCATATTCCAACTTCTGGTAGTCACTAAAACTGTCAAGGTCTTCTGAATGACAGACATATTCTCAATGGTATCAGCTGTTCCTACCATCTTAATATTAACCTTTATTGAATTTCAAAACATTTTTATCCAAAAAGTTCTCTAAATCAAAAATATGATCAATAACAAAGGTATCAAAGTAAATGCCCTAAAGAATCCTATTAATTACATCTTACTAAACAGAAAAATGACTATTCATCACCACTCTGCTTTCTACCTCTTCACTAATTTTCTATTTATGTTTAACTTTTCTGCCAATTTAAATTTGCATTTACTGTATCTATTAAAATATATTTATATAGCTTACTGTCAGAAGCCTTAATTCATGTACTAAATGTGTTTTTTGTTTAGAATAGAAAATATAATACCTAGTAAATTAAAACTGTTTCCAAAATCCAGTAACATTTGAAACACTGAATCATAACTATTTGTTACACTGCTGTCAAATATGTAATTCCATACAACTTCACACTAAAGTATGTAACATACAAACCAACAGCTTTCCAATCACTGAAGATTAATTTATAATACAGAACAAGTTTTTTGTTGTTTTTTTTTCTTTCTTAATAGTACAGCTTACAGTCATACTGCAAGATACAGGTCAATAGGAGACAATCTTACTAACAAAAAGCTTATAAGCAAGAAAATTTAACTCTTTTCTTTCACTTCTAAATTCTTCATTTTGCAAAATAATGTTGAGATTTGAAATACAAGCATCATAGTGGTTTTTTTCTTACTATGATACATGTTTTAATATAAAATTAAACATAAAAGTCCAGATTACAAGAAAAATATCTGTAATAGTAATTTTAGATTTTATCACAATGATATGGTTTAGGCTTACTTCTTACGTAAGTAAGTAAAAAATAGAGTAGACTGCAAAAGGTTAAAGTCAATGCAAGAACACAGTATATAACTGACTTAAACATAGTTAACAATAAGCACTCACATTTCCTTTCACTTTTGTGTACAAATCTAAACTCAAACTCTTCATTTCAGAGAAAATGACATGAACTTACATCTTCTGGGAGAAAAACAATCTTCACATCATCGTCCTTCAGATTTTTCAGCAGAATAGTAATAACCACATGACTTTCTGTCTGATACCATTCGTACCTTTTGGAAAAAACATTAAAATTAGTTCATTGGTATTTCATAACATGGAAAGTAGTTAATGTCTCTGCAACAATGACAAAAATTATACTTGTGTGTAAAGTACACAACACAAACTATTGTACTATTAAACCATTGTTCATCTTACCTTTACAAGTCTGCAACAAACAACAGAACTGTACTTGTAAACTTTCAGTACTAGAATAGTTCCTTTATTATACAAATTCAGTGAAAAAAACTGCATTAAAACACAAAAAGAAATTAATTAATTAGCTGCAGAAAAACAATTACAGTTATTACAGATCAAAGAAATCACCATAATTTATGTTATTCACACAAACTGCACACAGACCATGATTGAACTACAAAACACAGAAAAAACAATTTACATAAAACTACATAAAGACTATGGCGGGTTGACCATAATGGTTGAAGTCTACGGAAATAATTAACTTAATTTTATATAAACACAGGTTTTTAAAATGTATAAATAAACAACTGATAATATCAGCCTTTATTTTTTCTTACTTAGGGAAAAATGTATTCAAATAGTTTTTCTTGATATCCATAAAATGTAGATATATAACACACAAACAATTATTTCAGGGGTTGAGGTTGTAGTAATAAACTCTTAACACTAATATTCATTAGTCATTTATATTACCATTTTAATGTATTTGTTTTTGTATTCTTTATGTTGAATCAGAAAAGAAACATATATAAAATACATGCAAGATATAATTAAGTGCAAAAGAAAGAAATAGGAAAAAAAGAATTTCAGCAGCAAGCACTGTCATAAATTGTTTATGAATAAACACAAACACAGCTCATCACAGTCATTAGTTACAAATATGCTGCTTATGCATACGTTTGGAGCATATATATATACTACATAGCAAAATCAGTCTTAATATAAGCCATGGTGTTATGTATAACCTATCACATAGAGTTTCTATCATATTACACGCAACACGACTCAGAAAAGAGATGCTTTTCAAAGACTCTAATGGTATGCTCTAAAATTAAAAGAATGAAATACAATTTTTTTCTAGCTTTTTTTTTTCTGTCAATTCCTAAACTGTAAACATCCTTAGTAAGTCATATACATATCAATGCAAAAACTGTGTTGAGTGATAAATTTGTAGCTAGAAACACATTAATGTATACTAGGAAATTACTTCTCAGAAATCCATATATATATATATATATATTCTAAATATAAGAATATATAAGGGAGTTCAGGAGCCACACATCTTAGATTTATTTTTAACTTAACTACAATTTGTATATAAAGGCGCAGTTGAAGAGAGAAGGCATTGAAAAGTTAAGCCCTTATAGATTTCTGAAAGTTTTTTAATATTAACATTAATAATAACTAGATATAGTAAGATTGGTAAATTAAAGTAAGTAAAAGTTTTAAGTTAGAGTTTAATGGTGTAAATTTTACTACAATGATAAATTAGGCTTAGTATGTGTAACGGTACTTTATGCTTAGGTATATTTCAACTTACTGGTATATCGTAAAACAGGATAAATACATTGCTTTATTAAATAAGTACATTCCAAAAACTAGTTTATTGTCTCTTGGTGTTTTAAAAATTAACTTGTTTACTTGAACTTAGATCCATTAGTTTAAATTCAGCTTATAGATAAATCAGGCTAAAAATATTTCATTATTAACGTTACATATATTGTTCTAATAACTTATTAAGTTCTATTTCTAAGTTATTTATAGTTAAAGATAAACTTTATTACTTTGATGTGAAGAGTAATTATTAATAAAAATAACTGGGTCTTAAACATTAGGCTTAACAGTAACAGTGTTAACAATAGGCTATAAGTATTGTTACGTCTCCGTGTGTTAATTGA
>NW_013665633.1:691360-692689 GCF_000517525.1 Limulus polyphemus | reverse complement strand
AGCCAATCTCTTAATATGAACCCCATTGAAAATCTCTGGGCCATACTCGACCGGCAAGTCAAGAAACAACCAACTTCGAAGAGCGATCTACTCCAAGTTTTGAAGCAAGAGTGGGCGAAAATCCCACAATCTAAAATTGACAAGATGATTCTCATGATGCCCCAAAGGATCAACGAACTCCATGAAGCGAAAGGAAGATCTACTAGATATTATTTAAATTATAAATATATCAATTCATGTGAATATGACTGAAAAATTTCATTTTTTCTGAAAAGGTGGTGTCTATTTACTTGTGACCACGCTGTGTAAGTGATTCCTTGACAAGGCATGTGGATAGAATAGACTGTGGGGTAAATAGGGAGAAAAAAATCAGATTATGCTACCCAGGGGCACAGGTGGAGGATATAACTGACACAGCAGGAGATATAATAAAGGGGGCTTGTAGAGATGCAGTTCTGGTGATGCATGTAGGGGCTAATGATGTAGTGAAAGATAGGTTGGACAAGCTAATTAAAAAGTACAAGGGGTTGATAAAGGCATTTAAAGAAAGAGGTAATAACTTAATTTGGTCAGGGATACTTCCCAGAATTAACTGTGGGGATGAAGTTATAAGTAGGTCACTAGGGCTAAATGCCAGGCTTAGGATATTATGTAAGGATGAACAGATTGGCTGGTTGGACTTGTGGGATCAGTTCAGTGGAAGGAAGAAGCTTTTTGGAATGGGTGGTTTACATTTAAATAGGCTGGCTTGTTTGCCAAGGTTATTAACTCAGCTATAAGAGAAGCTTTAAACTAAGACTAGACAGTGGTGAGGGCCAGGAAAAACTAAACGTAAAAAGAATAAGAGGCAGAGAAAAATTTAGCACAGGAAATGAGTATAGAAGTAGTTATAAGGATAGACTAACTTGTTACTTTTATAATGCTAGAAGTATAAGAACTAAAACAGATGACTTTAAAGCACTGGTAGAAATGGAGGATTTTGATATAATGAGAATAATTGAAACATAGTTAAATGTAGATGATTTTGATGACAGAAATTTCTTTGAAATACAGGGTTACAGGGTATTTAACTCTTTCAGCGCAGGTTCGGTCCCTGGGACCGACCTTATAACCATTTTGTGCTTGTTATAGTTTTAATGCTATAACTTTTAAATTAGCAAGCAAATGTAATAAAATTTGGTACATCATCAGGAAACGTTACAATGCTTTCACATTCAAAATATCAAATATTTTTATTTTTGAGTCTTAAGGTTTGTAAAGTAATGTTTTTCTCATGCCTTTTTTTCTTTTTGTATGTTGCCTATCTAACATGCAAAGTAATTTTCATTT
>NW_013665633.1:688063-691255 GCF_000517525.1 Limulus polyphemus | reverse complement strand
ATTCTAGAATGCACACAGATTATAACATAAAAACATAAATGTTTAGACTAAATAGCTTAAATCTCATAACATTATACATTCATATATATTTATTATTTTTATTATATTAACCTTACAACCAGACCTGGCTAACAATACAGAAGTTCCAATGACGCGGCACACGTGCACTCATGTTACCATCTCCAATAACATAAAACTGACCTTTGGTCTGTACAAAGTAACTTGTCTTGGCTGTTTTTAGTGGTCTAGTATTTTGTAAAATAGTCACATTTCAATTATCATACATTATATATGAATATATAGATTATTGCTATTTTGAAATAAATTCCTAAACTTATTTTTCTTAAAACATAGAACAGTAAATAAAGAAATATGGCAAACAATTATCTCTTCTAGTTACAACCTTTGTATTTGGTTGCTGTTTGACATAAGTTGCTACGCTTTTAAAAATTTTGCACGTGGAGGATATGAAACAAAATAATTTATTTTAGGTTTTATATATACATTTGAGTAACTATAAAATCATAAATTACTACATTAATACCATAGAATTCCACTATAATTTATTAAGCTTAGTAACTAAGATGTATTTTAGTATTAAAAAAATATGAAATTTCGAGCAGCTTAAAGACACATACCTACCTCCTTCAAATATTGGTCAAAAGAATGAAATGGCATCCAAGCCCATTAAAATGGTTGAGAAAGCCACTAGGGGACATTCTGAGCTTCCAATTGGTTACTCATGTCATATATAGGAGTAAGTGTATATAACGGACCATTTCCAAAAATGGAAAGAGGTGGGCAGGGTACCATGTTTGATTTATTACATGAGCAATATCTTAGTAAATAGAAAAGATTAGACATTCTTATTTTATACTCTAGCTTGTCAATATCTGTAATTTGAGTTTCTAATTCGTACGAAACTATACACTTAGTGTTTTGACTTCACAAACATCTAATTTGAACCAGTGCTGCATTCAACATACCACGTGACACACAAAAATCAATGTTTATGTGTTTTTTAATATTTACTTTTAAATTAACAAATTAAGTAATGTATAGTTCTAAAATTTGAATTATAATCTACAGTTTGATACCAAAATTATTAACATAACTTCATGAAATAGTAGTTCAATAAAATTTTCAATACGAGTCATTAAACGAGATGACATTGCCTTTCACCCATGACCCATCTCGAAAGGGTTAATAGGGACAGAGTATTAAACAGGGGAGTGGGGTGGCTTTATATGTAAAATGAGAGTTACATCCTGTTAAAGTTGAGGATATCAAAGATAACAGCAAAGAGAATGAATCCATTGGGTTTCTATTAGTGGATATAAAGGAAAAAGCTTTTAATGGGAACTTGTTACAGACCACCAAAAGATATTGATGAAATCAGTGAGAAACTTTTGAGATAAAGATTTCAGCTGTTAATGAAGTCATAATTAAGGGTGATTTTAATTTCAGGCATATAGATTGGAAATTTCTTGTCAAACCATGAGGGAGAAAGATTTTTGGAAACTGTTCAGGTTGGCTTTCTTCACCAATCAGTCAAGGAACCTACTAGGAATAATGCTATTTTAGATTTATTGTTAACTTCAAATACAGAAATGGTCGAGAGGGTGGAAACTGGGGAACATCTGAGTGTAAGTGATCATTGCTCTATTAAGTTCAATGTTTTGCTGCATATGGAGATAAGGAATAATGGTATTTTGGTTACAAATTTCAAAAAAGCAAATTTTGAGAGAATACGACAAGAATTATCTGTTGTGAATTGGGCAGCTGAGTTATTTGGGGACACTGTTCAGGTGTGGAAAATTTTTAAATAATCAAAGTAAATATATTCCTTATAGAAATAAAAGGGTAGCTGCAAGTAAAAAACTAGGTTGACTCGCAAAGAGTTTAAGAGATAAAATTAAAGAAACGCAAAATAAATGTATGAAATTTAAATTGACTGGTACGACAGGAGATTTAGAAGATTATAGAAGATCAAGAAAGTTGGTAAAACAGCAAAATAGGACACCAAAAAAGATGTATGAGAAAAGGTAGGCTGAAAATGTAAAAATCAACAGTAAGGATTTCGTTAAATACATTAAGGGAATACAAAATATTAGGATGTATCTGATGATTACGAGATAACTGGGTTATTAACTTTTGCTTTTTCCTCGGTTTTCCCTAACAAAGATTTAAGCAGTATTCCACATCTTGAACAGTTGATAAATGGACAAGAGATCAAACAAGATGACTGCATTAATTCTGAGCTTGTTAAGAAAAATTGGGAAGTTTAAAAAATGATAAGGCTCCTGGGCCAGATAATATTTCCTCAAAGGTTTTGAAGGAGGTAAAGGATTGGATATGTGAACCACTTACAGCTATTTTTTGTCAGTCTTTGAATAGTGGGCAGGTACCAGAAGACTGGAAGTTAGCTAATGTAACTCCTCTTTTCAAGGGAGGAGATAAAAATTGTCCCAGTAATTATGGACCCATTAGTCTTACATCAGTTGTGATATAATTTTGGAAAGTCTGTTAAAAGATGCTTTGCAAAATCATTTAACAAAGTTTAGAATTTTATTGGATAGTCAAAATGGCTTCACTAAGGGAAACCTTTGCCTTACAAATCTTTTAACATTCTTTAAAAAGTTACTGCTTATGTAGATGAGGGTAAGGTGTAGATTTGGTGTATCTGGATTTTCAGAGAGCATTTGACAAGGTGCCATATAAAATGCTTGTAAAAAAAAAATATCTATATGTGTAAGGGATAAGTTAGCAAATTGGATAGAAGAGTGGCTGGATGGAAGAAAGCAGAGGGTTGTTACAAATGGAGTTCAGTCAAACTGGATTAATGTCACAAGTGGGGTATCTCAGGGCTCAGTCTTACAACCTTTTTTCTTTTTGATTTACATCAATGACATAGATGAAAGAGTGGTCAATAAATTACTTAAATTTGCTGATTACAACAAGGTCTTGGATGTTGCTAGCTGTGAGGAGGAGGATGCTGCTTTACAAAATGATTCAGATTATTTAGTGAGTTGGGTAAATAAATGGCAGATAATGGATGTGGGTTATCCTAATTTGAATTATAAGTATAATTTGAATGGGAATAACCTTAACAGTGTTAGGAATGAAATGGATCTTGGTGTAATAGTCATACAGTCTCTAAAGCCATCCAAGCAGTGTATTGTTGCTAATGGT
>NW_013665633.1:681125-687797 GCF_000517525.1 Limulus polyphemus | reverse complement strand
TGGTGTCTGGGATGGAAGGTTGTCATATTAGGAGAGGTTGAAATTGTTTTCTCTTGAAAAAAGAATAATTGAGGTGTTTAAGATTGAAAAGGGAATTGATAGTGTTGATGCACATCTTTTTCTATACTTAACAGTGAGAACAGAAGAACTAGGGGACAAAAATATAAATTTTCGCAAGGTAGGAGTGATCTTCAGCTAAGACAATTTTTTTTGTTCTAACAGGGTGGTTGGCTTTTGAAATGGGTTGCCTTCAAATGTTGTGTAGGCAGTAAATTTAAGTGAGTTTAAGAAAAAGCTTGATAAGTATATGAATGACAAGAGCTGGCTTCAAGATTTGTTTTTTAATTATTTTAATTTAGAGGATGGAACAGCTGAGATGGACCAATAGGTCCCATGTCGTCCCAAAACATTATGTTACGCTATATTAAAGCTGGTCCATACAGATAACTGTTAATCCATATCACCTATGTTGTTTGAATTGTAAGTAACCTTCACAGCTGAACTGTTTATACTGATTTGCATATAAATTTGTATCCAGATTAAAATGCATTTACAAATAGCTTTTCATTACTTTTACCTATGTTTGGAAAAATATTACAAAGCATAGCAATATAAAAAGCTATTCTTATCAAGGGTGTAGAATTATACAGCGATTCATATCAAAATAAATACCAACTTTGTATTCCATACACACACGCACAGAAAACAAAAATAATAGTTGAAAAGTACAAACACCAACTAAGTTGCAATAGTTGTAAAAATCTGAGTTGGGTTGTAAAAAGTATACTTATACTTAACTGTATATTAATACATTACCTCCCTTTGCTTGACATCCTCAAACTAAACTGTTTCTTGCAATTCCTGTAAAAACATTGAAAAACTAAAATGTACAAACATTTTTTAGGAAAAATCATACGAGAAAGGATACACAGCTAACAGAATAAGTTTATTATTTTTTTAAGTATGTGTACTTCCACACAGGGGTGAAATTCTGCCAATAATCACTGGTACTGAGTACTGGAACTTATTTCAGCTGGTTTTCTCAGATGCTCGTGCATTCCATTGTTCCATCAGAAAGCATTTATTCATTGATACTCAAATTATCACTTTTTCTTTTTCAAAAACAGATCCACTTCACCTAGCTGAGTACCTCCAGTTTTTATTTTTGAGAATTTCACCCCTGCTTCTACATATCTGTGAAACAACAGATGATTTAGTTCACAACTGTATCATCAATTAAAAAGAAAAAAGGTCTTTTCCAGTATTAATAAACTATTAAAATAGACATCAACCCAGGCTTGTACAAACATTTTTACAGAATAAAAGTATCAACTAGCCAAGCAAGTGATAAAGTCTAGGGTATAATAATCAAGGCATTACATTTTGCTGATAATGTCCCCCAATGGCACAGTGGTATATCTGCAGATTTACAATGCTAGAAATTCAGTTTCAATATCTGTGGTGAGCAGAGCACAGATAGCCCATTGTGTAGCTTTGTGCTTAATTACTAACAAACAACTGCTGATAATTTACAGGCAATGCAAAAAAAAAATTCAAAAATGATAATTTAAATAGATCTAAGCATCTTCTCTATAGTTATAAAACATAAAAAAGGTTCCATACAAATTTTCTAAATTACACCCGTATCAAAGTTAAATTTTCAAGTTATTTTTAAATGTTGTGTGAAAACCTTGGTTGATCTTTGAATGTGACTGATCTTGATTACTAGTTCCTGTTTTCTTATTCAAAACTATTTAGGTATGGAAAGTAGGGAAATGAAATAATTGTTAAGTACCCATATATGACAAATTAAAAAAAATATCTTTAAAAAAAGAAAAACTGGAGGTAGCCAGAGCCATTTACCTAGTACTGGCATCAAACGTATTACCTTTATTTTTTTTTCTTAAATGAAATATTTAAAGCCCTGTTGCTTGTGAAGTGAAAGGGTAGCTTTGGAAGTGCAAGTTAAGTTTCAAAATTATTTTAACTTTTATATTATATACGCGAACTAACAGTAATACTAATAATAATAATAGTAGTAGTAGTAGTAATAGGTTTGTTGCCCTCCCCCACCCACCTGTATAAAACGACTCTCGAAACCTCAAATTGTTTTTTATTCCGTTGTTTGTCTGTCACTTACATTAATTTAAAGGTAGCTTTGCAAATATTTTTTTTATTTGTTTTAGAATTTGTGTTTCCTAGCATTAAAGTATTCATTTAAAGTCCCCAAGTTTTACTAAAAGTAATAGTAAAACTTTTAGTTTACACCTCGTACGAGTTCTGGTGAGTAAATAATCCTAGACACCAATTAGTTTCTTCTCATAATAAATCCATGGTTTTGTTGGGATTTAAAAAAATATAAACGATATTAATCTTTCTATAACTTGTAAAATAATTCATATTTATTTTTCACATCTCCAATATTTTTGAATAAGGAAATTGAAACTAGTACTAGTAGCCCAAATTCACCAGTCTTCACTTTGAACCTCAAATTTAATGCAATAACAAACTTAGCCTACTCTTAAAAATAAAATATTTTCCCGAGTGATTTTTATCATTTTGATAGGTTCGAATCTAATACTATATTACTAAGGCCCTAATACAGTACTTTTGAAAAGCCAAAATTAAGCATAGGCCTAAATAAATTTAAATGGTAGTACTGTTTTTACCTAGTAAATAATATTAATAACAAATTGTAATTTACGATAATAATTGTAATAAGAAATGAGACATAAATAACATTTTTCGTAATTTAAATATTATTTACCTACAACTTCCCCCTGAAATAAAATGCACTAAACTGTTATAAATAGCCAAAACTACCGTTAACTACGCAGCTTTCTCGACTTCAGAGAATTTTTTCGAAGACGTTTCCCCACTCTAGCATCATTTCAACCTATAGATAGTACACTAGATACGACTTCCACGATTTATTCCTATTGGTTAATGTGTACTAGTACAGCGCCATCTTGCAGCGGTCATTGCTCTTTTTTATATCTCGGTTGCTATATACAAATATAAAAGAGAAAATATGAAACAAGATAAAGTTCAGACTGAAATAAACTTCAACAGCTTATGACAGAGCTGTACTATGAACATAATACATTACAATTGGTATGGTATACATATTTATTAATTGTAAAATGATTTGAAATAATAACCAAATTAATAACATTCTGGTGATTCTATTCTTCCCATACCATAGCATGTAAAATGTTTGATTGATTGTTTGGAATTAAGCACAAAGCTACACAAGAGGCTATCTATGCTCTGACCACCACGGGTATCGAAACCCGGTTCCCCAAACATGCCGCTGTGCCTATGGGGGGGGGGGGCTTTAAAATGTAGACCTATACAATATACAAAAAATATAAAGAAAATGTTTGCTTCAAAAAAATGTCTACTTTTGAAACTGTATAAATTATACATTACCGCGAGTTTGTAATACCAATATGCATATAACGTAATGCATTTAAAACAATAGTTTGTGTGTGTGTTTGTCTATATTTAATAGACTTAATGGTGTCAATATATATCTACAACTCTTTTTGATTTACATTCTGACGACTTCGTTTTGTGAATGTGATTGAAATTGGCATGTATGAAAGACCAGAAAGTTCATGATGGAATATTATATGCAGATCTATTATGGTATGGAAATTATGACTTGTCAGTGTGCTGACAGATTTATCGAATCACTGTTTCTAGTTTAATACTTAAAGTTAAACACACACTATATTGGTATCAGTAATATAATAATAGTATAGTATAGTACAGTACAGTGTAGCGTATTAATCACAGATCTCCATTTCATTCTAATTGTATTTTGTTCTGATGTCATTCCTTATAATGTGTGAATTTGATTGTGGATTCTGGATTACTACTTTGTTTAACGTTGTATATGTTACATATTGTACTTCATTCCTAACTGAAATCTTGAACAGGATCCTTATAAGGTCCTATATAATTATAAAAGAATCGTGTACAAGATGTTGCTCAGTATTCAGTGAATATCATAGGCTGCACAAAATTCAATACATCTTACAAGATATGTATTCTCATGATCTTCAGGATTCAACCAATCCTATAGGTTCCTATGAACAATGCAACTTGAAAATGATAAAATTATGCTGGAATACTACTAAAAGGGGAACACATATTTTGCATAAAATAAGTAATTTATTATATGTAACATGCAACGAAGCAAAACATTGCCCATTTAGTGTGTTCATTAGTAGACATCTAGCATCTAACATGTTCAAAAATATTCAGTTTGACACAATCAGCCAGTTTTGTACAAAGGTTTATCAAAAATTTGATAAAAAATAAGTCGGTGGAAGTTGAATTACAACCTTTAACATGTTTAGTAAAACATGCCGGCTTTTACCCCCGGTAGACACTGTTTTACTTGCAATGAGGGTGAGGAATTTTCTATATATGCTTAATGGTGGTTTTGGGTTCCGATTCAGGGGATAGAAATATTATTCCTTTCATTTTTGGGTGTAACAATTGCCGTGGTATCAGTATAAGTGAAAATATGGTTGTTGGTTGTGAAATTAAACCTGAAAACAATGAAAATAAAAATGATAACTAAATGTTATTAAGGTGCCAAGCTCATAAGGAGCTGGAACTCTACTGTTACTCTTTGGATTATTATAATTATAAACTGATTTAGCTGAAGCCTTTCCAAGGTTGACTTCCAACGTTTCAATTTTGGCTTATCAAAATACAGTACATCATTATATATATAGGTAAAAAGTAGCAAACAATATATTCCATAATAAATTCACTCACTAGAAAGAACAACATTAGAACAAAGTAAAATTAGAAATTAAGGTTAGAAATAGTTCAATATAAATAATAGATTAAAGCAGCTCTGTCGACCAAACGGTTTTTTTAATTATGTTATTTGAACAATGTAAAAACAAGAAATAAAAACATAAAATATAAAAGATTAAGCGATACATAACGCAGTGCCACAGAGGATTTGTTTGTTTGTAATTAAGCACAAAGTTATACAATAGGCTATCTGTGCTCTGCCCACCACGAGTATCGAAACCCGGATTCTAGCGTTGTAAGTCCGAAGACATACCGCTGTGCCACTGGGGGGCGCCAAAGAGGAACAGTGGCAAAGCGTATGTCTGCGGATTTACATAGCTAAAAACCGGATTTTGATACTCGTGGTGGGCAGAGCACCATTGTGTAGCTTTGTGCTTAACTTCAAACAATCAAGGAACACAGAATTTATAAACATTAAAATAATGAGTGCGAAAAGAAACAACCAATACAAGATAAAAAAAAAATAGTGCATTAAAATCAATGAGTTTGTTTGTTCGTTTTAGAGCAAAGCCACATTGGCCTATTTGCTGTGTCCACCGCGAAAAATCGAATCATGGATTTTTAGTGTCGTAAGTCCGTGAACTTACTGCTGTTCCACCGAGGAACTAAACCAATAAGAAATCCAGCATTAGGTAAATATAGAAAGTATACTATAATTCTTAGTAAATAATAAGACAAGAATTCTTAAGTTTTCTTAGCTTTATTTCTCTTCATTCTATCCTTGCCTCTACCCCAATAGCTTATAACGCTAAAATCCGGGGTCCGATTCTTTGCGGTGGGCATAGCACTGGTAGTTCATTGTGTAGCTTTGTGCTGAAAAAAAAAAATAAAGCTTGTTTGTTTGTTTGGAATTAAGCACAAAGCTACACAATGGGCTACCACGGGTATCAAAACCTAGTTTCTAGCGTTGTAAGTCCGCAGACAAACCGCTGTGCCACTGAGGGGGGGGGGGGCAATAAACAAAGTAAATGTTGTAATTGAAGACTTACACAACCTCATTTGCATTTGTGAATAATATATTTACCTTGCAAAATAATAATAAAATATAAAATTTACTGTAACTTAAAATGAAGTAAAAATTAGATAAACTCAAAGCAGAATAGAAGATCGTGTTATATGGCCATTTAAAGCCTTAGATATGAGAAGCAACCTAAAATAATTTTTGGTATACAGGAACATTACTTATATGCAGAAAGACGTGACGAAGCAGGAGCACTGACCGCACTAAGATGGCAGCCTCATGATACGTTTTCGGAGCCCCTGTGTTGTATCTAGAATATTATGGGATATATATGATGATTCTGACGAACCTGACTACGCACCTGTTAGAAGACCCTATTTTTGTTATCTAAGCAGTAAATAATTTCCAGAACTTTTGTGTAATGTACCTAAAATCAATATAGGACCAAAGTCATTAATATTAAATGTATTAAAAACAGAGTGTTATTTATATGGTTATAATGTTTCAAAAGTTGATCTGGCATCATCAGATATATCAAATACAATAAGTGAACCCGTTATCTAGGAAATACGAAAAAATGTGGATGAGTTCATTGGTATTTGATTGTTGAATTTAACAGTGATTATGTGATTATTATATGTGCTTGATCTCAATTAAAGGCTGGAAAGAACAATAGGTTTTACTGCCCAAGGCCTAGAATAATCTCGTTCTCTTCTCTATCACCAATCTTTTTTTCTGGAGAGAAAGTGCCTAGTAGTAGTGGCACCAATGCATCACTGTTTTCGAACCAAACTCATCTGAGATGATGTCCAGAGGCTCTGCCAGTACCGGATTTTTCGGAATATAAGACGCACCCTTATTTTGAAGACAAA
>NW_013665633.1:676943-680125 GCF_000517525.1 Limulus polyphemus | reverse complement strand
AAAAAAACTGGCTGAGATACGGGAAGACTATTGATACAGCGATTCAAAATCAAATACAGCAGGAAAAGCAACGCTGGCATGATATTTTGGAAAGACTCATGGCCATAATTCAGTATTTAGCATCGCATAACATGGCATATAGAGGACATAGGGATAGTTTAGAACATGAGAGAAGTGGAAACTTCTTAGATCTGGTTAAGTTTATTGCGAAGTTTAATCCTACTCTTCGAGAACACTTACAATGCATAAAAGATAATAGTCTTAGTAATCATTATTTGGGAAAAAACATTCAAAATGAGTTAATAGCATTGATGTCCAAGCATGTTAAATTTGCAATTATTCCAAATATACAGCAAGCAAAATATTATTCAATAATTCTGAACTGTACTACAGATGTAAGTCACACTGAACAAATGACGATGATATTGCGTCACGTTGCTGAAAAGTCGGGAGACATTGAAAAACATTATTTCAGACAGCGTAAGTAGCACTTGTAGTTCTTTACAACTGTAAAAATTCTTCATCAGACTTGTTCTTTAAAAATGAAATATTATAGAGAAAATCAAAATTGGTGTAGTAGGCTTTTAACTTCCACGAATCATGTCGACGATAACATTAAAGTATTCAGTTCTGAAAATGTCTGCAGGGTTAGCACTAGTCTGGGCACTCGTAATCAAAATATATTTTCTTCTTACGTAGCCTAATTTCTTTAAAATTCCTCGGAATGACCATTTCATCAGCTATTTCATTGACAGTCAATATAGCAGAGTCAAACCTGCTTCCTCTATAATCATCTAGCCAGCACAGAAATTCCTCAAAATGTTTCAATGCCGTGTCCAACTGCATATTACACTGTTGTCATACTTTACTAGTTAGGTTTATTTTCACTAAAATATCGTACCACACTATTAAAGAAAGTACAAACTCATACGACAAAATTTCTTCTTGTATCGAACTACATTCACTACAAAATGTTGGATCGCTGCTTATTTCTAACAGTTTTTCTCGGCAATCAGCAATATCTTTTAATTGGTATCGGGTAGGCCTTCGCACTCTTCACTCTGCATTCCCATCTGATTTCGGCCAAAGACTTGACAGTAATATTTACTCTTTCTATTACCATAATCCAACTTTTGGATGAACCAGAAAATAACGTATACAGCCTTTGCAAAACACCAAAAAATAATCTATCCTTTGTATAAGACGCTGCTGCATCACCAAGCGCTAAATTCCAACCGTGAAATCCGCAAGGTGTAAAGAAGGCTAAAGGATTAATATTTAGTATTCTTGCTTTTACACCACTTCTTTCTCCCCCCCCCCCGCATGTTAGCTCCCTTATCGTATCCTTGTCCACGGCAGTTTTTCATGTCCAGTCCTAGGTTGTTGATTTGTAAAAGTACGCAATTTGTTAATTCTTCAGCGATAGTTTTTTCTACCGATATAAATCCAACGATCACAACAATTTATTGAATAGGTCCAATTACAATTTTATTTCATTTTTCTACATTTGGTAGTGCTAAATTCATCTATAACAGAGGAATAATTTAATTTTGAAGCCAAATTATGTTCAATAAACAGAATAACCAATGCCGGTAACCTCTCTTGACACATAGTAGATCTTAAGTAAGTTTTTATTAATTTCAATTTTGAAAAATATCTTTCTGCTGAAGCAACTGTAATCGGAATTTAATATAATTCTTAATGCTACATAAAAATTAGGATAACATTCAATTAAATTATTATCTATAATATATTTCAGTGAATCATGAATGTTTATATTTGGAGGTACAATCCTAGTACACATTCTTAGTTCCTCAAATAATTCTTTGTCATTTATATCGGAGTCGGACGACTTTGATTTGAAAATTTCGTTTCTTACTGCTGGAAAAAGAAAATAAACTAAAACACTGTTCATCTATTCCATAATAAAGATATTGGTATTTTCAAACAGAATGGAACCTTATGCGACATATGGAAATAGTCAGATCAGCGAGATTTTAAGATTCAGGTACAGCCATTTAACATGTACATCTGATAACAGAGAAAGAGTGTTAGATGTACATGACTGTTTCAATTTAAATTTCATGGGAGTGTTATGATTTTGATAATTTATATAGCGTGAGTATTAAACTTAGTTATTTTTTAGAAGCGATACTTTATCGTAAGTTTGTTTATGAATCATACATTATGCAGTTCAATAAAGAGCGTATAGTGGTGATTTTAAAGGGAAATTATCACAGACTGTATTGTAATAACAGAGCATGAAGAATAATTCGTTTTGTCAAATTGTGTTTTAAAATAAATGAGCCAGCCTGTGTGGACTTTGAAAAAAGGAAGCCGTTATTTAAATTTTTGGATACAACTGTGATCAGAGGCGGCTTTAGAGATGGCGAGGCCCTAGACGAAAGTCGTACATGAGCCCCCTTGACGTGAGAAAAAATTCCAGATATTAAGTGAAATAAATCATAAATATAAACATTAGTTAAGATAGTAAAAAATAAGCTAATAAAATAAATCAAAATGTTTTGTACATAAAAAAAATCAAGTTAAGGAAACTATTTTTGTAACTACAACTAACATTTTTTTCAAAATATCTTATAAATAAAATTATTAAATCATGTTCTACATTAGAGCCAGGTAAGAAGAAGGCGGGCCGGCATGGCTAGGTGGTTAGAGCGCTTGACTTGCAATCTGAGGATTGCGGGTTTGAATCCCCGTTCCACCAAACATGCTCGCCCTTTCAGCCATGGAGATGTTATAATGTGACGGTCAATCCCACTATTCGTTGGTAAAAATAGCCTAAGAGTTGGCGGTAGGTGATGATGACTAGCTGCCTTCCCTCTAGTTTCTCACTACTAAATTAGGGACGGCTAGTGCAGATAGCCCTCGTGTAGCTTTGCACGAAATTTAAAACAAATCAAGAAGTAGGCCTTCTCAGTAATAAATGTTGAATTGGTGAACCCTCCACCAACCCTTTGTCACTACCAAGAAATTCCTAGAATACCCAGTGAGAGCTTTCGTCACCTCAGCAACATCAATATCGTTAACAGGATGGCTATGGCCCCATAAACTACCGTATTTTTTGGTGTATAAGACGCACTTTTTTAACCCCAAAATTTGATGTCAAAATCTGCTTGCGTCCTATACACAGAAGGTATGAATAATATATATATATGTATATA
>NW_013665633.1:662683-676269 GCF_000517525.1 Limulus polyphemus | reverse complement strand
TTTTTGTCCTCTCCGATGGACCAGGACGACCCGGACACTGCTCAGTTATTTCCTAGCCGTGTCTCCTGAACTGCACGATGATTCTGTTGACTGTCGAAAGCAGGATTCCCAAATTCTGCAAAATTTGCCGCTGACTTATTCCACCATTTGCTTGACCAACTATCCTTCCTCTAACAAAATCTGACAATTCGAGAGAACCTTGAGTTCTAGTCATGTTGTAGCACAAGATAATTAGTGTGCAGACCATTTTCATTTATATAGTGCTCTGTGAACACAAATTAGTTAGCATAATTCAGTTAAATGACGAAAGATTAGGATGTCTATTTACTTGTGACCACTCAGTGTAGATCTCAAGTAAGTTTTTATTAATTTCAATTTCGAAAATATCTTTCTGCTGAAGCAACTGTAATGGGACTTATTAACATAATTCTTAATGCTACATAAACATTAGGATAAACTTCAATTAAATTATTATCCATAATATATTTTAGTGAATCATGAATATCTATATCTGGAGGTACAGTCCTGGTACACATTCTTAGCTGGTACACATTCTTAGCTCCCCAAATAATTCTTCGCCATTTTTATTTTTAAATCACTTTTTACTCCCCCGCATGTTAGCTCCATTATCGTATCCAAGTCCGAGGCAGTTTTTGATGTCCAGTCCTAGGTTGTTGATTTGTAAAAGTAGATAATTTGTTATTCTTCAGCCGTAATTTTTCTATTGGTACAAATCCAACAAAATGTTCTTCAATGTCTCCCGACTTTTCAGCAACATCATCGTCATTTGTTCGGTGTGACTTACGTCTGAGGTACAGTGCAGAATTATTGAATAATATTTTACTTGCTGTACATTTTGAATAATTGCAAGTTGAATATGTTTGGCCATCAATACTATTAATTCATCTTGAATGTTGTTTTCCAAATAATGATTAAGAAGACTATTATCTTCTATGCGTTGTAAGTGTTCTCGAAGAACAGGATCAAACTTAACCAGGTCTAAGAAATTTCCACTTCTTCCTGTTCTAAACTATCCCTATGTCCTCTAAGTGCCATGTTATGCAATTCTAAATATTACATTATGGCCAAGAGCCTTTCCAGAATATCACGCCAGCGCTGCTTTTCCTGCTGTATTTCATTTTTAATCACCGTATCAATAGTCTTCCCGCATTTCAATTTCTTTTCTGATTCCAACCATTTCAAGGCACACTCTCTGTGTTCTGAACTGTTATCATGAAACTTGAGACGACTACCGATGTTCTTCCAATCATTACAGCAGTGAGATACTAACGCTACACTTGAGGATGAGAACAGACGACAGGCAAAACAATAACCACTGTTTTTGCTTGGAGAGTAAACCAACTAACGCATTTCTTGTTTTTCCTTGTTGCTTAGATTGTAATAGAATGAGGAGAAACACCTGTTTTTATCATCCACTAGGAAAGTTACATTTTCTTCTCGAATCGTCCTTTGAGAATATAATTTACTCTATCTATATCCTGTATTGGGAAATTCCATTCACCGGGATCGTAATTAATAGATTTATATGTTTCATTAAGATCATCGGATTTTAATGTATTAACCCTATCCACCCGGGTATCCTTTTCTGCGCATGAGACAAGGGTTTGTGTGTCTTATATCCAAAATTTTATTAAGCTGCATTTTGTCTATGTTAATATAGCATAAAATCTTAGCTAATAATCCATATTTTAATAATATATAAGTTTTAAGTTCTTAATTCTGTAAGGAAATATTTTATAAAACCCTGAATTTCCCCTAATATGATGGGCGTGACACATTTTATCAGGGTTTGTTCTCTTCTCTATTTTATTATCACCCCTTGAATATGTGCAAAATTTAAAGTAAACTATTCCCTATAAAATCCAATTTGCTCACACAAACCACAATTTTTATAGTTCCAAGTTTTGTTTGGTTACAGAGCTATCAAATAGAAAATCAGACCCCTCCTGCCACACTCACCTGTCACATCCTCTCTTTCAGGATTTGTTAAAAGTTTTCTGTTACGCTTAGTTATATATTACCTATAACCAATAGGAAGCAGAAGTTTTCATCTATCAAATGACCTTTTCTATTTCTTTGTCCATTGAGTACATAATCATCAGTTTCAATCTGAGTACAAATTTGTTTCTCACGGGAAAAGCAACCAAAAGCTTGGATGAATTTATAACGGTTCTTGTTGTATGGTGAATTACCTGTGGTTAATGACAAATGATATGATTATACCCATCGCACAAATGTCAAAGAGCGGAAGAGAACGTGACAAGGGCAGAAATTTTGAATCGGGTTAAGCGAAAAAGACGAAAGTGGGCGACTTTGAAAGAATGCAAAGAACAGTTACGTGGTTCAATGCTGAAATATTTATAGGCGGAAAAAGCAAATCAGTCTGAAGTGAAAGTGCAATTGAGAATGAAAATGAAGATGTGGGAAATGGTTTGGCCCAGGGAGAAGATTCTCAAAGTACACCCGTTCACTGTGAGTATAATAATGCTCTGATACTGATAGATACATCTGATGAAGTATCTACAAAAAAATTAGCAAGATTCTGTTAATGTTAAATGGATTTTTTAACCTATATGTTTCCCTAACTAGTGAAACAAAGACAAATTGTTCTACAAGTTTGTAGGTTACACTTACATACTTCAACCAATGGTCCACAGGTAATGTTAAGCTAAACCAGTTGTACAGCCTGCTTGAAGAGGCTACCTTCCAAGATGACCATGCAGAAACACATACACATTAGCTAGAAACTCAAGAACAAAGATGTAAAAGGATTTGCCCATATTTATAACCTTGAGACATCTGGTCAACGAGAATGTAATAACTACATGGAGAAACTGCATGAAAATATATAAAAATATTACATGAATATATCTGAATATAGTTATGTTCTATATTTGTTATTGAAGGGTGAAATTCGTGACTATTTCAGTTATTATAACAGTAGTCTATTTTAGTATTTATTGTTTTAATCTTTTTAAAAATACATTAAGCTGTTCCTATTTAAACACGTTTTTAGAACAGAGACAGTATAGAAATACAATGACCGTCCCTGTTCCTTCCAAAGTTGTGGTGTATATGGACACACACATTTTAAAAATAGTATCTGTAATCTGTATTACTTTGAATATATATACTAGTTCTACTATATAATAGATACTATCTAAGAACGTACTGAGGCACACAAATAGTAAATCAAAAACATTTGTGTTAAAAACTTATACTAAGCAACTTTCCAAAACGTCTCTATTTTCCGAAACTTGTTATACCATAATAATAATAACAAAAACATTAATAGCCCTCATTGTAGCAGTGCAACTTTGACTTTTCGAAGATATACATATTATGACTCCTGTGTTATTTTTTCACGATAGGTGACACTAAATTATCTTTGTTGTGGAAATGTGTTCTGGATCATATATCATGTGCGTAGTTTGCGAAGATTAAAAAAGGAGAGTGAATATCGAAATTCGTTATTACGTCCAGTGAGTAAGTGTTTTATTTTCTTATTATTATCAAAGTATTTAAATCTTAATGATAACACATCGCAAAGGTTATTCAGCGTCATTATCCTGTTTAAAATTATGTTTAAATGTAATATTAATAATCAATTAATTTTAATATTCAGTATACTACCAGTATTAGTTTAACTTTAATTGTTTCTAAGAACTACATTGGGGAGCTTCATTGTGAAAAGTTAGACTTCACTGAGTTTTATCTCCCGAATTTTGTAAATTGTGTTCCATTATCAAACTCAAAGCTAATGGCGTCAAAAATCGCTTAGCTATGTCATTATTAGTATATATAATAATGAAATTTTAATTAAAATATTTTAGCCTGTAGACAACCTTAAGCCTTTAGAATTCAAGTTTAATAGATTAAAGAACAACTTCCTATTCTCTTTGAACCTGAGACTGTTGAAGATAGTTGATAATCAGTATAGCGTTTGAAAATACCAGTGGTATTACTACTATATTATATACTACAGGTACTAAATCATTAGTATTAAGTGATGTATTCTTGTTGTGAATGAAATATATTAAAACTGATTTTTTTTGTACACGTCATTATTAGTGAGGTTTCAGGAGAAATATTAGAAATAGGTAAACATAATTGAAAACATTATACTTAATATACTAGTTAATTATGTCTTAAGACATGAAAATAATATTAAGTATCTCAAATTCAAGAGGCAATCTGTCTGATGTTTAAGCTTTCATAGACAGTTGTAAAAAGAGCAAAGGATACATTGTATATGGCAAGTTCTTCTTCAAAATGTTTCAGGTTTTGTAATAAACAATTCTTTCTTGTTTAGTTTCAAAATCAGGTGAAGTATAACTTTTTAAAATAAAATATGTACAGTCTGGCCAGAAAATAATAAAGTGAAAATTGGATACAAAAAGAAAACATAGAATAAGGGCTACTCGATTATAACAAACTTGGTTTATTAAACAATATCAAGAATGTCAAATAAAATCAACTCACTGCTGTATTTGCATGTAAACTTGCCAACAACAACAAAAGAATTGTGTACTAAAATCACACTTAGATTACTATTGTTCATAATTACAACCAAAAAAATATTTCCACAGAAGTCTTGTTTATTATATACATCATTATAAAAATTCATTTGTACTTACCAGTAAACAATAAAGAATTTTCAAGGTAAGAGAGGGAAGTTGCAGAATGAGAAGAAAAACAAAAGCAGAAAATATTAAAGATAAGATTGCCCTTGTGAGGGAAGAAGAGTAAAATGCTTGGGTACATTGTGATGCACAACACAAGAAAATTAATGGTGAAGAAGCTAGTCTGAGTTAGGTGAAGACAACTGTTGTCCTTCTATGGGTATTAGTAAGTTTATTAACTTACAATGCTAAAATTTGGGCTTCAATTCTCCACATTAGATAGCTTGATATGACTTTGCTCTAAAACAAATACCAACAACAACACAACTTTTAAAGATATTTGAACCTGTGAACATTGATGAGGATTGAGAAGGAAAGAATCTCAAGATTTGTTTTAGTAGGGGATTAATGCTACTTCAGAAATTGTACTTTAGAAAACGGTTGAATGGCTGTGTTAGGAGCGCTTTAACACATTAATTGTGGACAAGAAATTATATATGAGATTTACTGAGAATATGTGTGGGTCAACAGATCAACTGTTTAGATTTATGATGGAGGTTTTAGGGTAGGGGAAAAGATTTTTATACGTGATTGGAAATAAATTGGAATATGAATGTTTAGTGAAGAATCTACTGAACTGAATAATTAATTCCAAAATACCATAATAGCAACTTTTATAGTATGCTGTTCTGATTTTAACAATTACAATGTTTCATCCCATTGTATTGGGTCAATATTAAACTTTTATATTTGTTTTCTTTGTGGTATAGAAGATGAGTTGATTCAGGTGTTTAAATTTTTAGGGGTTTAGACAATCTCAGGCCTACCAGTGAATCTATTAAAGCATATATTTTGAAAGTACCCTATTTTGGTTGCAAAAATTACTCCTAATTCTAAGTTTTTTTTAATAAACCTGAACAACATATGTATATATTTCATGTTTTCATAATTATATGTTAAAACAATAACTTTGGAGAAAAGATGATATTCTTCATTGTAATAGTAAACAAAACCTTGATAAATTGGTAAGTATTCTGTTCTTTGGAAAAGTGTGAAAACCCTATTTTGATTCCAATAATATTGTACTTCAGGTTGGAAAATTTTTTTTTTCAAGAAAATTAGGCAGAAAATCAGTATTTTTCTGTCCAATAAGTCTAAAACACCTATATTTCTATGTTACACCCTTTCTGTTTTTAAGACAAGGTTTTCTTAAAATTGCATTTGGAGGCTTTCAACCTTCCTAGAAGTGAAATGAGAAGATTGGAAAATGACATTCATTAATGTATGTTAGGGGTTATTGGTTCAAGCTTTTTAAGCACAAATAACGACTTATTCTTTGACAAATTGGTTCTTCTAGTATAATTACTAGTTTGTACAATAGTTTTTCTGATGATATTGTTTGTGTATTTAGTATGAACTCAAACTTTTGTTAGGCAAGTATAAGGATGTGAGAGGCTACAGTTACTTTAGCTAAGGTGTGAAGGGTGACCTCAATGAATCTAAAGTTTTTATCGTCATGTTTTTTTCTTATGTTATCATATTCCACAGAAATTATGTTTCATGCTAATCATTGAATATTATTAACTGTGAAAGTTCTTTTATAGAAATCAAGATTTTTAATTGGATCTTCTCGTGACTGCTCATCTACATGCAGTTAACGAAGGTACTGTATTTCACTGTTAGAAGAAAATGTGAATTTTTGGAGTAATCATACTCGTAAGGAAAGGCAGCAGTTCTAAGGTAAGTTTTTCTAACTTGTACATAGAATGTTTATAAGAAAAAAGACAAAATATGACATAGAAAGAAAAGTATTTATTAAAAGATAACTCAAGATTATGACTCAAGATAACTTGGGTTTTCAAAGGTTTCGGTATTGGTCTTAACATAATAAAGTTCTAGCAATAAATGTCAACAACATACATGTTGAGTATCCAGTCTTTTCACTTCACTCTGTCAAGTTTTCTAGTAAACAGTGATGGGTTTTATATAAGCTGGTATGTAAGAGTTAATTTTATGATATTCACTTAACAAGATAGCTAGTGCCTGATACTATGCATTGTGAAAGAGTGATTATCAGGCACTTTGTTAAGAATATCTAAACGTTTTTTTTTAAGGTGTTACAGCTTTTTGTGGCATGGTTTTTGTTCATGAATAAAGTGTTATTATTACAAAGTTTTTTCAGTCTGAATCAAAGTTAAACAGTGATTGCATACACATTGCATGAAGAAAATGAGATTTTACCATTTATTGTTCCATTTAATTATGTTTAAAATTCATGATTAATGTGATGTTTGTGAATGATGTAAAAGTAATTGTAAATTTGAAACTTATATAATTAAGTTTTAGGGTGCGAAGATGTATCATTGGAAAGTCTGAAGATAAAAGTAATTTTACAAACGTTTAAATATATTACAGAACTTGAAGAGTTTCAGTATTAAAGTAACACATTTGTTTTTCCACTATGAAATGTTATGTTTTGTAATCAGTTGGGTTTAAAAGCACAAGCGTCCAAAATATAAACAAGTACACAAGCTGTTAATACAGATGTTTATGACTAATATTGAAAAAAATAAATGAGTTATTACTTGAAATTATCTTTCTGTGTCCAGGTTGCTGTTTCTAATTTCACATCATATGTACATACTAATATTCCTAGCTGAATTTTTGTAATTTTCTAGAACATATATAAAAATGTCCTGAAGATTCCACAGGATGGGTAAAACATTTAAGAAGCTGGGGTTAAAGTTTTGCTAACAATAGCTGCTCCATTTTTTCATTGCACAAATTTTGGTTTTAGAAGCATGGAAGAGACTGTCCATTCATATAACAGTGACATTGAAGAGTTTGCTACACACTAAAGAAGCTACTTAATAGTTTAACTGAAAACTGACAGCTTCTTTTATGACTCACTGCATAGTCCTATATTAGAATTGCTGTTCACAGAGCTTTAATCACCAGTTAATATCAATTGAAAGTATTCTTAAATTTTCTGTTGTCTTAAGTAGAATTTTTGTAATGGGATTTGGCTTCATATTTCTGCTTATCTGGCTGGTGTTTTAGTCAACTAAAAACCATCTCGAATGCTGCAAATTTCAATTTTCACTTGGCAAGATCCTCGAGCTATGTCAAAAGCTGTGTAAAATTTAATCTGTTATTTTCCCCTTTTATTTGTTAAAATTTTTATCTTTAAGTGGTTTAACTTTAGAAATTTTAAGAATGGTATACCTATGAAATAATAGCTGAGATTTGTAGCACTTGAGATGCAATAGGTTATTTGGCTAAGCATATGCCTGACAAGTGAAGTTTCAGATTCAAATCCTCTCCAGTCTTCATTTTTTTACTTCTAACTTCACGGGAGAGTTTACTACCATGAAATATCTGTATTTCTGTGTAGAGAATGATTTGTACATAGATATCAAATGTAAACATTTTTTATTTCTTTATGATCTTTATTTATGTTTTGTATTTCATATTTTTTTAATACTTATTGGAGGATTTTGTGTCCAATATAAAATTTCATTTGCCTATCTTTTATCTTTTTGTTTTATGGTAATGTGAAAGGTATTGAACAAGATAGTTTATATCCACATATAAACATATTTCTTGTGATCACACATCATAGGAATATTAAAGGACATGTATACATAAACATGTGTCAGCTTTTTAATTCTTTCTGTAGTTTTTGGTACTGCTTAAAAATGTCTACATATATTTGAAAAAAATCAAGTGCAGTACTATAAGTATACTACAAATAAAACTTATTATCTCAGTGTTAATCAGTTTTATACCAGCTATGCCTAACAGTACAATAGAACACTCCTAGGTATTTTAAATTATGTCACAGTATTAGAAGATGGAGTTTTTGTAACTTTTTATTTTCAAAACTAGTTACGAAAAAGATTCAATAAAAATACCGAATAGTAATACAAAATCAACAGAGAAATTATTCTTTTTTTAAATTATTGAAGTTATAATTTTCTTTCTCCAATAATAGAAAAATAATCAAATAATAGCTATTGGATGAAATTCTCACCCCCCTACACATAATAATATTTTTGTGCAGGATGTGATGCAATCAACATTAAATTATATCACTCCATTAGTAGGAGGAGGGCAACACATCCTCCATGCACAGTACTTCCCTTGAACACTGTGTGTGTACCAAAAGCTCATTCTTATTCTTCATACTGCAGTCGTGTTCTCTGTCATTATGAATTACAGAATATTTCTGTTTATTATTTTCAACTCTTAGTTACCATTTGAAGTGTTATCTTTCACCATGATGTTCCACACCATCATCTTTGTGTGTGGCTTTTGCCAAAGTCCTTTGCAAGATGGTCAGGTTTGCCTGTCTTCTTGCTTGCTCTTTTTGGCCATTCACCATTTATCATTGCAGGTGGATGATTTGTTGATGTTGACCAATTCGCTACTCCCTTCCTCCAGGTCATCTGATTCTTCTTCGTCTCACTTCTTTCTTTCTTTTTTTTTACCTAATCAATAGTCCACCTCATCTGGACTGGAATCTCTGTTTAGTTCTCATGGCTCTTACATGTCTTCCATTTGAACCTTGGACCACTTTTTCACAAAACCATTTTTCTCTTAAAGTGTATTTTCTTCTCCATTTTGCTTGTGGAAGACATTGTTCTGATTTTTATTGTATGAATGTCTCCTGCATTCTTTACCACAAATAAAGGATTTGAACTGCTTGGGAGGGTTATTACATACTTTCTCAATCATCCTTCCTTTTCTTTCTTCTATGTACAATCATTTGGACCACAATCATCTCTCTGTTTTGTTTTTTTTTCTGTTTGGGAAGTTTGCTGTTATCACACTTGCTCATCTCCATTTCAAGGCAGTGAACATAGTCCTTTCTTGCCAAGAGATTCCTATTTTTCTCATGTCACAGTTGTGTTAAACAACTTAACCAGCTTCTCTGTTCTTGTTTAGGAAATATCTCTTTTTCATCTTTTTCATGTCACCCCCCTGTAAAGTGAGTCATCTCATGGTTTCTCTTGAATCTGTCAGTCAGTATCCTCTGGATGTGATTTTGTGGGCAAATATATAGAAGACCCGCCACACACCTTTGTTTCACATTACATACACCACAGTGCAGTTTCTTCTACCTGTAGGTTTCATTTCCCTCCATTTGCCACTTACAAATCTTCTCAAAGATTGTAAAGATGTGAATTGTAGATTATTACTTTTGCTTATGGGTTTTAAAAAAAGCAACTGCCTTAAGCTACAAATATATATATATATATATGCATATGTATATATGTGCATATGTAGTGGAGACAATGTAGCGTACCATTTAGGCAGAGTTGTTCCACAGAGAATACTTGTGTCTTCTGAAATCCATATTGAGTAGGGAATAACAGAAACTGTTAAGCCTGCTCCTTCTCAGTGCTTGCTGTTGGGGTTGGGTTTGCTGCAAGACTGTTTCCCTAGTTTATATATTTTATTTTCCAAACCATACTACTCTTTTACAAAAAAAAAAAAGCACCAGGTATGATTCCTTTCCCTTATATCTGGCCAGCTCCTGCTGTTCCTATTCCTGGTAACCTATTGCACAGTCTCTCAATATGGAATCTTATGCAGATGATAGATAATTTCTGTTCAATCCACATCCTTCTGGTGTTTTCCTTTATGGAAATTCCTCCCTTCTATTTTCTTCTAGTGAAGTTTGAGAACCCTTGCACCATTTAACCAAGTCACAGGGGAGATTGATATGGAGAGTTCCCCTTTTGGTTGGTGTAATCTCACTCATCAGAGACCAAGTGGACACACCCCTAAATCCAAAATTGGATAGGGATGTTTACCTGGAAATGTAATACAGGCCATCCCTACACTAAAAACCAGACATTCTTGGTGGTTTTGACCAGCCTGATATGTCTTGTGTTCTTCTTGGAATGCCTTTCTGGGATGATTCATCCCTGCTCCTGCTTATCTTGGTAGGTATTCCAGGTAAGTATTTCTCATACACCATTTATTTTATATGTTACTCTAGTCACACTGCACATACAGTCTGCCGACCCTCTGAAATATATCAGCTGGTTGAGCAGCCTTTACATTCTATCCTCTTTTGCAACACTTTAGCACCATACAGGAGGTTCTAGTAATAGTATCTTTCTGCACTACCATTTGTATTGGGTGAAGAATATTCCTTGCTTGACATGGATGTGGTCTCCCACTGAGTGATGATCCCACTGGGCCCTCTCTCCCTAGTAGGTGATGCATTCCATGAGTTTCCCTTTCTGTTGCTATGTACCCAGAAAGGAGCTTATTATTGAACTTGCTTTATTTACACTGGTTCATCTACCATCTTCTCAGTGTGGAATTCTAACTATCTGTTCTGTGAAGAGATGAGCAGCATTTAATGAAATTAACATTTTCTTTACCTTAAAATGTATTTTGGATATATACTCAACTCTTCACAGAACTACCCACCCTTTCCTGTGTGTGTCTTTCTTTTGCCTTGCCAAGAATGAGCTTACAGCATACACAAAGTGTTCAAGGGGAGTACTGCACATGTAGGATGTGTCACCCTCTTATTGGTGGAGGGGTATAGATTAATGCTAATTATATCATAGAATGGTGCAGTTAAAGTTATTATGTGTGAGAGTGGGAGTTTTATTCAAAGGCTTGGCACATGTGAAAGATGTTTATGGCAGTGGCACAAGGTATTAGCTATATGTTATGTAGAGAGGTGAGTATCTATCTGAAATACATTTTTGAGGTAAGGAAAATTTTATTTTGGATGGCATTATTCACAATGTGCATAAATGGATCAATCACAAATACCACTTTCAAAAGTCTCAACACCAGGAAGACCTATGGTGGCATTAACAGCAACTTAACAGGTAGATATCCTTAAGTAAAATATAAATGTAATTTTAGATAAATATTTTTTTTTTTGGCATATTTAAAGATACAGTCACAGTCTGATGTGATCAGATGATCTAAGAACTTACTCAGCACTCTCCCATTTTCCAGAACCTGATACTTACCTTTTAAAGGGTCAGCAACTTTAGAAGAACAGTGAAATGACAAGGGAGCATCTCAAGATATTTCCTATCTTGTCTCAAGTGAAACACATTTTCCACAGGCTCATGCATTTTCTTTCCATTAATCATATAGTAATACACTACATATTACTGTTAGAACTGTTCAGAAGAATGAAATTAACTTGGAGATAATACAAGTTTTCTAGGCAATAGGAAAAATATTAAATGTTTATTTATGGAACATTGTTAAGCAGGAATCTAGGTTAGGTTTTAACTACCCAAATTTTAATCTAGTTATTTATAAGTAATTACAGCCTCCTCCTAAGTATTTTTGTGTATTAAGACAGCTAGTAAGATACTGTAGATTGTTGAATGTGTTATATATGCTGCTGCCGATTGATTACTGGCTGTTTAAGGATTACTGAGATTGTTGAATATGTGATAGATATTAATGCCAAATTGGCCACTGGGTATTTTAATGTAATAACTGTGAGACTATTTAACATGTGACAAATTCCCAGTAGTAATGTTTGACCTTGACCGCTGGCAGCACATCCAGTTGATAGTCACCCTACCTTAATGCTGTGAAATCAAAGAGGTAGAGTGAGCCACATCTAGTTGACCTAAAGATGGTGGCATCCAGTGACACACTCTTATTGGATGGCATCAATTTTA
Organism: Limulus polyphemus; assembly: GCF_000517525.1. Lineage (NCBI taxonomy): Eukaryota > Metazoa > Arthropoda > Merostomata > Xiphosura > Limulidae > Limulus > Limulus polyphemus. Next base: position 663,947 of record NW_013665633.1, on the reverse strand, counting down.
ATATATCTGATCTCTGGTAATAGTGGATCATCTGGTTCATATTATCATTAATATTTTGTATCTTTTATACACATTAATCAACACCATTACTTACTGGTTTGATGGAACATGCCTAGATATGTCGAATGATCTGATTATTAACTGGAATAGTGCATGATCATAAATGACTATTAAGCACTATGAGTTAGTTACTTAATATTCTTATGGCAATAGAACATGTCTAGACGTACCTCACCATTAGTAGTTATGGAATTGTAAGATTTTCAGGCAGTAGAAGTCCTAAATTGCTTTTAAAACTACAAATCTTATGTTCATGAATTTAAAAATTATTTGAATAGTCAACATAGCAATATAATGTTTATAATTGCAGAACAAAGTATAACACTTTACCTTTTTTTAGAAACTAAGATAGTTAATTTAGGAATAAAATTTGAGACTAAGTGTTATCATAAACCAATATTCACTGAAAAGTATTTACATTTTGACAGTTTTACCTTTTGAATTTAAAAAAACTTAATTTATAAATAAATTCATTGGGCTAATAATATAGTTAGTGCATTTTCTGGATTTCATGAAAAAATATAAAGGTTTCTTACAAAAAATAAGTTTTCCTTTACAGTTGATTGATGGGATTATTAAGAAATATTAAAAACTTTGTATATATCTAAAATTAGTAAATGTATTGAAACAAAAGAAATAGTTCATTGTATTTTACAGGCAAATGTATTATAGGATTGGAAAAATAAGATTAAAACAGTGATGAATGATAAAGTTTATTTGCAAATTAAGTTTACAGTTGTCTTCAAACTGAAATATTGTATATGTAATTATTTTACATTTAAAGACACGTCTGAAACACGTCGCTTGTAACCTTGGCTATGTGGGCTCTACAGTTTGTCGTTTGAGCTCAATAATTAAAGAGCATGTGCAAAATACTCCATATAATCAGTCTGCCATTATTTGTCACTGTTTGCTAGACTGTGACATTAGAATTACTGCCAACTAACTTAGCATCTTGGGAAGTGAGCTGCCATTATTTGTCACTGTTTGCTAGACTGTGACATTAGAATTACTGCCAACTAACTTAACATCTTGGGAAGTGAGCTGCCATTATTTGTCACTGTTTGCTAGACTGTGACATTAGAATTACTGCCAACTAACTTAACATCTTGGGAAGTGAGTACTGCCATTATTTGTCTACTGTTTGTCTAGTACTGTGACTATTAGAATTACTGACCTAACTAACTTAGCATCTTAGGGAACG
>NW_013665633.1:651693-661683 GCF_000517525.1 Limulus polyphemus | reverse complement strand
ACTAACTTAGCATCTTGGGAAGTGAGCTGCCATTATTTGTCACTGTTTGCTAGACTGTGACATTAGAATACTGCCAACTAACTTAGCATCTTGGGAAGTGAGCTGCCATTATTTGTCACTGTTTGCTAGACTGTGACATTAGAATTACTGCCAACTAACTTAACATCTTGGGAAGTGAGCTGCCATTATTTGTCACTGTTTGCTAGACTGTGACATTAGAATTACTGCCAACTAACTTAGCATCTTGGGAAGTGAGACCAATGAAAAGATGCTCTGTATTAAAGAAAGTTTGTGGATACACAAGGTGCATCCTGAATTGAATGTAAACCAAGCAACTTCTCGCATTTGTTTTCACTAGAAGTATCAACCATGTTTTAATGGAATTATTTTCACTGTAAGTGTCATCCTCAATGGACGTTTCTTCTGTTCCATGCATCATTGTTTTGTGCCTTAAAAAACATTACTTGTCTTGCAATAAAATTCATATATACTCTTCAGTTTGGTGTGAACAGTGATGGTGTTTGGTTTCTTAGGTAAATGTCCAATAAGTAAACTGAGAGATTCAGATCACTTTTTTATTCATGACATTGGTAAGCATGAGTATTTCAGTTACTTATGACCTGTAAAAGCTACACTCATAATATTCAAGAGTTATTTATATTTACTAGTAACTCATAAAATACTCTAAAAGCATTCTTGTTTATTTAAGAGCAACTCATAAGTAGTGCGAGATATACTTTTCACTAATGAAAACATAAAATATTGATCAATCAGACCATAACAATATATTATTTAGTTTGAAGTTTAAAACTATCATGTGTAGACTAACTGGAGAACCTTTTTTTTTCTTTTAACAGGATACAAGTTTTTAATTGTACTACTCTGATCACTTACACAACTTGACTATAATATACAATACAATTTTATCAGAAATTAGGCTTACATTACTGTTTATACAATTGTATCATTGAGATGTTGCTGGTTAAAACTAACTTATTGTTCATGAATTAGTTATTATTATTCATAGAGGACAATATAATTCACTTGTAAGTTTCACATGATTTATAAGAGTTATAAACATTGGGTATACAAAATAATACAATTTATTGAGCTGTTGATAAGAATTTTATGAGTACTGTTAGTTATCATAAAATGCTGAAAAGCATGATTATTTATGTAAGCACAATTCATAGGTAGTATAAGATATATTTATGACTAATAAAAACAAAGAAATACATATGGGATTCACTCTACAGTATAACCAATCAACTGAAGCTAAACAATATAGTACTTTCCCATCATTTCCAAGTTTAAAACTATTATGTTGTAACTACAAAAAAGCCTTCCAACAGAAACATTTTTTTCATTTTGACAGGATAACAGTTCTTAACCATAATTTCTGTTACATTGTCTATTTATTTTCATTACTGTTTATACAGTTCTATCATTGAAGCATTGCACTTTCTTGTTCATTCATTACTTTTAATCTTATTCTTATGAAACACACAATTCACTTGAAGTAATAGTTTCCTCAGCATTGAGGTACTAAATTAATCCAATTTATTGAGCTATTGATAAGTTGTTCAAAATATATCATTGTTAGTTACTCATAAAAATTGTTACTTAAAAATAATGTGAGTTAAACATATTGATGAGGTGATCATGATTGGTGTTACTTTTTTTTGTAAAATGCTCTAAATTCTCAAATTGTGTGGGTATTTTTATCAGTAGTGCAGTACTGGGCTGCAGTACATGTTTTCCACTCCTTTTAATTTAAAGTTAAATTCATTTAATTTTTTTAATTTTTTCTCTATACTTCTCAAGATTAGAACATAGCATTGCTAAAGCAAGTTTCTAACTATAACTTTTCCTAGGAGCTAATTCTGTCAAATAAAGATTAGGTGCATTCTTGTCTGATTCTCATGTAGGAATAAAATCATGTTTTTTAAAATTAGCACACTGAGTTATTCTAATCAGCAAATCGGGCAGTAGTTGCAAGTGAACTTGGTCCATTATCTTCACTGCCTGTTGGTAAATTGATCTAACAGGCACCAGTCACTGCTTTCTTGTGTCAGAAACTTGAGGGTTTATTGCTATGTTTAAATCAGTGTTAGAGCCTGAGAGAGAATAGATTTTTACCAGATTTTATGCAGTTTTTCACTAGGTTATACCGAGATTTGACACAGATTTTCATGAGATTTTTACCCATGTAAATGTTAAAGGAATTTATGTAAAAATAACAGTTTTGTTTTGGACTTAACTGGGTTTCTATAACTTTAACTTCTATGTGACAACTTTTAAATTTCACACTTTTGATTGCTGGCAACAGGTTTGTGTATTTTTTATGTAGTTTTACATTCCAATAACTCTTCAAGTTCTCTCACAGCTTAAGGGTTAACTTTCATGTTTATTTGTGGAGGTGCCATTTGGCTTTTGTCTGTATTTTAATTGAGTAGTTTGTGTTTGCAGTGAACAAATTGTATATAAACTGCTCCACCGGATAGTGGTGCACAGGTTTTTATTTATAATATGGATTATTATTGTTATTTAGGTAGGCTAAAGTAAAGATCAACTTTATTGTTTTAAATTTTAACATGGGGACATAATCTGTTTGTGATTTGCTTTTATATGCCAGCCTAAGTTACAGGGGTGACAACATGCAATAGCATATTATTTACCACCCTTAATGGTCACACATATAAACACACATCACTTTCCTTATATTGTAGAATAGTGCATTGTTGTTTTGTAAACTGTGAAGATTGCCATTAAATATTTGTTCCATATCTAAATCTGTGTCCTGTCTCATTCTTTGTTGCCCAACCTTCACACCTGTTGGAAAATGTGCTTGCAAACGAGATCTCCAAACCTGTTTTTGGGGCCTGGACTTCTCTGCTTTGCCAGAAATCCTTGAGGTACCACAATCATGAAAACAAAAAAAGCATGCAAGATTCATACTACAATTTTTTACCAGTCAGTTAAAGTTAAACAATATCCTGCTTCTCTATTAATTTCAAGCTTAAAATTATCATGTTTTCATGAACAGGTATAAGTCACTGTCCACTCTAACTTTTTATTCACTAAAGTAACATTAAGTTGAGTGGCTATACATTTACCCTTAATTAAAGAACACATCATGTTATAAGCAGTAACTTCACGTAAGCTAAAAGTTGAAATAATTATAGCTTTGAACATAATAGATTGTCTGAGGCATTAGGCAATTAAAGTATGTAATGTAGAAGGAAAATAATTATTGATATGTGAAACATAACCACAATCTGTACTGTCTATTGGAATAACAGTTGAACAGTACCAGTTCAATGGTGAATTATATTGAATGCCTACTTGTTTTGTGAGTACAGCAAATTTGACTTAGATCTGTCTTTTGTACATTTCACTCAGTCAAGCATTTCCTATAGCTCATTGTAGGATATGGGCTGATAGCTAACATGGAATTTCATTGCCTATCAAGATGGAAAATGGCTATATCTCTGTGAAAAGTAGGTATTTACATTTGTTGTTTTAGCTGATTACCAGACAAGTAGTATTGTTAGATTAGTATCTAAGTATATACATATGTTTTTATATCTATTGTGAGACAAGTAGTATTGTTAGATTAGTATCTAAGTATTTACATATGTTTTTATATCTATTGTGAGACAAGTAGTATTGTTAGATTAGTATCTAAGTATTTACATATGTTTTTATATCTATTGTGAGACAAGTAGTATTGTTAGATTAGTATCTAAGTATTTACATTTGTTTTTATATCTATTGTGAAACAAGTAGTATTGTTAGATTAGTAGCCAGGTATTTACATATGTTTTTATATCTATTGTGAAACAAGTAGTATTGTTAGATTAGTAGCCAGGTATTTACATTTGCTGATAATAGCTGATCATGAGACAGATAGTATTGTCAGATTAGCAGCGATGTAGTATTACACATTTTTACTCCTTTTAATGTAAAAGTTAAGTTCACAATTTTTCTCTCTCTCTCTATAGTTCCCCAAGTTGGAACATAGCATTGTTCAGGCTTTCACCAGGGGCTAATTGGATCAGATGGAGATTAGGCAATTTCTTGTCTGATTCATTTGCAGGAATAACATGTTTTTAATTAGCACCTCGAGTTATTCTTGTTGGAAAATTGGGCAGTTAGCATAGGTGGACTTATCCATGATCTTCACTACCTTTTGGCCAATTGATCTAACAGGAACTAATTACTTTTTCTTGTGTCAGAAACTCAAGAGTTTATTGCCACATTTAAAATAGTGTTGGGAAGTGGGAGAGCAGATATTGTCATAAACTTTACCAGATTTGTCATAGATTTTTACCTCAATTTTCCATAGATTTTACTAGATTTTAAACAGAATTTATCTTTAGATTTGTCTCAGGTTTTTAAGAGAGTTCTATATTGATGTTTACTAATTTTGCATATGAGCCACTCTTACAGTTTCTGTGGTTTACTTAAGAAGATTTTAATTAGATTAATGTTCTCGCTCTCTCCTGTGTGGCAATAAAGTCAGTGTATTATTTTTGTATAGTTTCACTTTTTGTGGATGTTCTAAGTTCTCCAGTGATTTTAGAGTTAACTTTTTCTACTTTTATTTGTATGGGAATGTGAATTCGCCCATAAGTTTAGTTTATTAAGTAAGACTGTAAGTTCACCTGCAGGCGAAAAATGAGTTTGTTTAGAGTAGGTAGTCTTATTTTCTTTATTTTTGTAACAGAGTTGGTTCTGTAGGTTCAAGTTAACATGGGAACACTCTCTCTCTTAGGATAAGGCTAAGTTGCATGCTAGTCTAGGAGCGGGGGATGCCACAGCAGAGGCTTTTGTTTTAATAAAGTCTTTGAAGCTCCAGCTAGCCAAACTGTTTTTTTATACCTACACGATCACTTGCCCTGTTGTAATGTGTGATATTACCTTGAGTTGTATAACAGGGTTTTGTTGTTTGTACTTTAAAAAACTACAGTGACTTTTATTAAACTTTTGCATTATATGGCCTCATTCTTCGTGGCCCAACCGTCACACCCTTCGGGAAACGCACCTGCACACGAGAATCACGAACCTCCTGTTTTTGCGGGTCCGAATTTCTCTGTCTTGCCGGAAATCCTCGAGATACCACATAGTTATTTAGATTTGTTGTTATAGCCGTCATATGACATATAATATTGTTACATTTGTTGCCAGGTGTTTAGATTTGCTGTTATAACTATCGCGAAACAAGTAGTATTATAAAATCGATGTTATGATATTTTTATTGTTCTAATTGAAGTAACATGTAATGTTGTTCATTTAGCAGTTGGGTATTTTACAGTTTAAAAATGTTGACTATGCAAGCTTCACCATAATTTATATTGAGAAACTCGTGCGAATTTTTTATGTATTTGTTTTATCACTACGGTTTAATTATTAATGGCATGTTATGTGCGTGAATTTGACCGCTGGGTGCACTGCTCGTTCTCTTTTATCTCTTATTTATCCTTGATCGTAGCCAAAAAATGTAAAAACCCTGTCATTACTACATAAAGTAAGGTACTAGATGGAATCGTATTTTGCTTGCTTGACGGCTTACAGGAAGCTAAAGAAGGACAGATGGTTTGTAGTGTTCAGGTATGCGTGACGATAAACCAGTAAAAATAATTTACCATTCAGTCAGTGGCGGCCATTGTATTCACGAGCTGTACGTTGTGGACCGTGAGTATTACGTTCGCTGGGTGCACACGGTAATAGGCCTAGTTATTCCTTTGTTCCACGAAATGTAAAATGTGTGTTTTGTCCCACAGAAAGAATGTATAAGACCAGTCAGAATAAGACACCCCAGGTTTACTAGGCAAAGTTATTTTAAAGGTGGAAACTATAGTGTTCTTTTAAACTCCTCAAACGGATATGTAATGAACAGAGGAGCCTAAGGAACAAAATTATTATTCGTGAGTATCTCTCGCTATATGTGGTTTTAATAGTTACTTTCATGAGTAATAACTAACCAGTTTATAAAACAGAGCATACTTACTGTGATAGATAATTAATTATTATGTCCGTGTAAAAATATTAACAAGTTTGTTATAATTTCCATTGGTGATATGAACTTGTATTTGTTTAATTGTTTCTTATTTTAAAAGGGCTAGTAATCTGCGGGTCACGGTATCGAAACCAGGTGATCGACATGTTCATCCTTTTAGCAATGGGGGCGTTATAATGTACAATCAATCTCACTATTCGTTGGTGAAGAGTAGCCCAAGAATTAGCGGTGGGTGCTGCCGAGTGATTGCTTTCCCTGTGATTAGCAGTTCAAAATTAGGTACGGCGGCAGATAGCATCAATAGCTGTGCTATAAACACAAAAAAGTAACAAATGTATTTTGAGTAATAATTCAAATAGCCATCATTTGTTTTGGCCCGGCATGGACAGGTGGTTAGGGAGCACAACTCGCAACCTGAGGGTCGCGGGTTCGAATTCCCGTCCCAACATACATGCTCGCCCTTTCAGCCGTGGGGGCGTTAAAATGTGACGGTCAATCCCACTATTCGTTGGAAAAAGAGTATCCCAAGAGTTGGCGGTGGGTGGTGATGACTAGCTGCCTTTCCTCTAGTCTTACACTGCGAAATTAGGAACGGCTAGCTCAGATAGCCCTCGTGTAGCTTTGCGCGAAATTACAAACAAACAAACCATCATTAGTGTATTTGTTATATCAAGGAAACCAACATTGCATTTTCGCTTTTAATATCTTAAATAGATTATAACTTACGGCATCAGCAATAGTGATCATGACATTTCAAATATAAGACATACTGTTCATCAGTACACGCGGATATAGGTTGATTAAAGTTTTCATTGAATTCGTATATCAATTTCCAAACTACTTGGAAATTCATAAAATTCTCCTACAAACAAACCAAGTATTTAGTGTTTTTCTAGGGCACATTGCTTAATAATTAATCCCTTCGTAGTAGTGGACAGGTACCTAAACGTAGCCATAGTCATAAAATCAGTTCTGAAGAATAAGTGCTGAAGAACAACAAAAACAAAACAGCATCATTTTTGTTTTATTTTACTTTATATTTAAAATAATTCCCAGTTTAACATTATTGCAAAGAAATTATGTGAGAGTTTTCAAACGTTCGGTAACTTTCTGGTTGACGACATCGTTAAGGTAATTCTAATGTTTTGCCTTATCAGATGCTATAGGTTACTCTTAAACTAGTGCTACACCTGGTGGCTCATCCGTTAAACTATCTCCAGTTACCACCTTCCAAAACAAACAAATAACGTTTATGCTAAATATATTCGAGCAAAAAATGTTAATAAATGAAAATAAAGCCACACGTAACAACCACTTTAGTGAAAAATACTCTTTAACTTGAACGTTGTACACTCTACCGTGTAAAGATGGCAACTCGGAAGGCACGTGATTATAGTGTGGTGCTGTAAACTCGCATAAAATGCCTAAATGTGTCACTAAAATGAATTTGTAGAATGTAATTTTTTACTAATTCTCTTTTTGAAAAGGAGGAAACTGTTTTTGTGTCCGTTTTGTCAGTAAATATACCAGATATCCAGTGTAACGAGTTCTTATACATTCATACTCACCTCCTATAGAATTTTGAATTGATAAAGACTACATATGTCATTATAGTGAGTAGTATTCCAGACCATCAAAAATGTGGTCAGAACATTTTGTTTTTTATGTGTTTATGTATTCTTCTATGTAACTGAAAAACTATTTTATTGGCTTTTAACTTTCAGCGTTTCTCTCTTTCAGGAACTGTTTTTAAAAAACAAAACAAAAAGTATTATATTTCCTGTTGTTAGAAGAAGAACGTGAGTGGTGTTAGTTTTAGAGGGAGGTAACACTGAAAAACATAGTATTTATTAGCAGGGAAAGAAAATTTGGAGGTATAAATTGAAGAACAACCAAAAGCGTACACACTAAAGCTAAACTAATTCACATTCGTAAATCCAAATTCTGTTGATAGTCGGAGAGTTTCTCATCTTGTGACTTTGAATAGTGTTTAAATATGTATATGATTTAACCTATTTGGAAGTGCGTCGGACATTTACCACTCACTGTCTATAGCAGGTGGAAGTGCGTCGGACATTTACCACTGTCTATAGCAGGACTTTTGTTTTGACGTCAAGGTGATATCTATTCATGCATATATTACAAAAACTTTAAACGCTATAACAGCATAAGAAATATGGTTTAATTATACGATCACTGATTTTTATACACCATAACTGACATATTTAGACAAAAACAGTTAGATGGAATGTTTGGAAAAACACCTAAAGGTTAGGCTTCTGTTGATCTGTCTGGTTTCTAGGCAACTGTTTACCAAGGGCACACGGGAAAGTATTGCTCATTCAAGGAAGACAAGTGCTTGTCGTGTAGCTTAAGTCACGCACTGATTGGTGTTTATTCTAACCTTGACGTCCCGTTACCCCCCCCCAAGAAAAATCGCGATCCACGCTTTGAAGCAGTGAGTACGTTATAAGAGTGACAGTCAAATCCCTCTATTAGGTTTGAGAAGAGCAGTTGAAGAGGTGGCGGCTGACTAGCTTTCTTCCCCTTAGTTTGTCACGTCAAAATTAGAGAAGGCCAGTGCAGTTGGCATTCGCGTAGCTTTGCGCGAAATCCAACCAATAAACAATCTTTATTCGAAGCAATGATATTCTCATTGCTAATCGGAGGAAAAGAAATCCATCAGTAGATTGCCCCCCAGTGGCACAGCGGTATTTCTGCGGACTTACAATGCTAGAAACCGGGTTTCGATACCCGTGGTGGGCAGAGCTCAGTTAGCCCTTGTGTAGCTTTGTGCATAATTAAAAACAAACAAACCATCAGTAGTTTACACAACAACCCGCAATATTTATCTTTGTGGGGTGTAAATTATACCCTTTTGGCCAACTGTATTTTTATATTTGGCATATTCACTGAAACAACTTCTTCTTTAGTTTTTAGACATACATTGGAGTGAGTTGACAAATAAAACAAGTTGTCGAAATCCTCCGTATTCTAAAGTTGAGAATTTTATCATAGATCACAGGTGGGCAGAGCACATATAGCCCACTGTGTAGCTTTGTGCTTAATTACAAACAAACAGACGAAGCTAAAATAATAATAGAAGAACCACAAAGTGTAGTATCATTCTAGCTTTTCTGTAGAAGATCAGGTTATGTATCTTTGAACGTCATTTCTGTCATTTTCGTGGTTTTTATTTCTGATTAGTGTGGGATAAAGTCTACTAGACTAACATTGGTTTGATTTAGATACAGAATGGTTGTTAAAATTGCACAACAACATGATTTTTTTCCACAAGGTAGAGTTCTGAGTTTCGAATCTGCGTGACATCACAAAATATTCCTTTATTTCCCCTCACTTAAAAAGCTGTGGGTGCATTATCATAGTGACAGTCAGCCCCGTAGTGTGGATGATAGATGGTAGGGTGCTGCTGATTGGCTGCCTTTCCTATGGTCAGATGTTCAAAATTAAGGACAACTGCAGATAGCCTTAGTAGCCTTGCCTTAAATGCAAATTACAAATAGTGTGATATCACTGGTGCACTTTTAAAAAAACTTTGAAAAATCATGGTGGTGGGTGACCATGTATAATTTGTTTGTTCGGTTTATCATACCATATTTTGTTATACCTTATTTCCCCGAATATAACGCGCACCAAATTTAGAAAGGTTAAATTGAAGAAAAAATTGTCGTGTTTTTACACATCAGTTGTACAAAATGTATAGAATAGTTTTTAAATACCGTAAACAACTATCGATTTATTAAACATTTGTGGAAATCTTTCACTGAAATTTTTTCTACGTGTCAATTTTACAAAATTTATTGAAAAGTTTATACGTGGTAATACACTCAGCTAATCATTCATCCTCATATACAGTGACTGGTCACAAGTAAACAGACACCTAATTTTTCGTCATTTAACTGATTTATGCTAACTAATTTGTGTTAACAGAGCACAATATAAATAAA
>NW_013665633.1:646698-650693 GCF_000517525.1 Limulus polyphemus | reverse complement strand
TTTCTGAAAAGGTGGTGTCTGTTTACTTGTGACCACGCTGTGTACATCTTCGTCATCGTTAGTCCCTCGGTGGGTCAGCGCTAAGTCTTCGGATTTACAACGCTAGAATAAGGGGTTTGATTCCCCTCGGTGGACACGGCAGATAGCCCGATGTGGCTTTGCTGTAAAAAAAACAACAACATTTGTCATCGCTAGAGTTGTCGCTACCATCCCATTCATCGGATTTTCTTTGCTTCATTCTCTTCTGATTCCCAAAACATGTCATCATCCATCCCATCCATTGCAGTGAATATGCAACATTTTTTGAAACCTTTAATGGTGCTTTAATGATTTTCGGTGGTAGCTTCTAGTAAAATGCTTAACAAAATTGAACGTGCGCGAATATAATGCGCAGTTAATTTTTCGGGAGGTGTTTGGATTTCAAAAAGTGCGCATTATATTCGGAAAATACGGTGTATCCTTTAGTAAAAACAAAATGAAACCCAAACAAATCTGACAGATTAGCGCCGCTGTGATTATTGTGTCGTGAAAATTTTTTCACCCTTTTGCATTCACAAGTTTTTTAATGTAAAGTTAGAGAATTTCGTATTTTTTACGTTATTTCGTATTATCATAGCTATGTCCGTTTCTTGGCTTTAGGAGTTATACGTGAAATTTAAATGTTTGCTGAAGTTTGTGCAGTCGGTCTCGTTTATTCACTTGCTTGTTTGCACTTTAGTTGTACAAATAGTTAATGTATTGGGATCAAAGATAGTAAGATATAATTTATTTGACGAATTATTCGGTTAATTGGGCTCCCTTTGGTTTTGACTTGACCCCAAAGTCACGTCTCCGTTTTTTCTGATATCCAAATATGCCGTTTTGTTACTATACTGTATTGTATGTTGGGAAAACCCATTTTACAGGGATTTACAATTTGTGAAAGTTCGAATCAGAGCGAGGCGTCTTTTATTTCCTAGTTATGACATGCGTAGGAGAACAAGTTTCGAAAGGAATGAGCATGTTCAAGACAGTAAAACAACTTGTAGACACTAGTTCGATTTGTATGCCAGAATTAATATTTGTATCAAGACTGTATATGATGGTTATTAGGGTTACGAGTAGATCAGAAATACATCTTTGTGAAACGTTAGGTGAGTAAAGTGAATATAGAAATACTAAAAGTTTTAGATTGTCATTAATGTCTCTCCCTTTAACGCTAAAATTCGGGGCTCGATCTTTGCGGTTGGCATAGCACAGATAACCCATTGTGGAGCTTTGTGCTTAACAACAATCAAATAATTGATATGAGCCAAGTCATTTTGGTATAATGTATTTAGATACTTGTTTTTAAATCCCATTATGTTTTCAATTACACACTTAAATACATTTTTTCATGTACAGATTAAGAAAGCCAACATGTTAACTACCAGGGGGAGCTCCAGGTCACAAATGGACACATCGAAAATCCATATGCTAGAAGGTCACCGGCGGTTAGAACACTTCAAGACTGATATAATTAATATCAGAGCTGACATTCGCACCGCTCGTCGATTGTTCGCCCAAGTGGAAAGAGGCATTCAAGATTACAGATGGGAATCAGTGGACAAAGAAAGTTGGGCTCATTTCTTTCTTTCAGATGCGTTTTACTCATCTTCAACCTCTCTTTCTTCAAGATCCCACAGTCCCCAGTCCCAAATGTACCGTGAACATCGTATATTTATAGAAGAAATGAAGTACCACTTTAAGTGGCGGTATGGGATTGTGTGGTAACGTCATCAACATGTCAAAATGTGTGTGTGTGTGTGTACATATTAGCTTATGCTGAAGTATTCCAATGTGTGTAATTTACTTTTTCATCCAAATAAACATCAATATAATTGAGATGTACGGTACATACAATTTGTTTTTTCACTAGGTTGTGGGTGATATGTTTACGCAACTGTTTATAAGGCGTGATTTTGTGTATACAACGAATAAGAACGTATCATTTCGTATTTTTATGTAATGAACAGGTACTACAAAATATCGTATTTTTATGTATTCGAAGCTATTTTGCTCTTTTTTTTATAATAATTGTCCCCGCTGGGACAACGGAGAGTCTACGGACTTACAACGCTAAAATCCGGGGTTTCATTCTCCGCGGTGGACACAGCAAATGTGGCTTTGCTGTGTAAAAAACAACAACACTTATAATCATTAGTTCAAGTGCTAGAACTTTCTCAACATTTGGTTCACAACAGTTACGTATCAATTTGTTGGTGTGTTTGAGACCGTGCTATAGTTTAATCTTCTAGAAGGTTCCTTGCCAGTCAGTCTTCCATCTCATCTTCTTATCTTATTGACACTTCTCGTTAGGCTAATGAATATAACTGCAGTCTAGAATGATTAGAATTATGCTAAAATTTCAGAATTTGTAGGATGTTTTATGAAGCTCTATAGGATCTGATAACGTATATTCTAATTTCTTACCTACACACATATATTTTCTCTAGTATTTGTGACAAGTATTAAACTATATTAGATATTTTTAACATGTTTTTACAAACTGTTGTTTTATTCAAGCAGTAGTTAACCCTAAAGTGAACTTGTAAACGAACTCTGTTAAATACGTTTAGAACTTTCAGTGCTATAGGAATAAGGATTATTCATCATCTGAAAATGTTGCTTTGTACTTTCAATCTGAGGTAAAACCCAGAATCTGATTTTAAATACATGCAAGTGGAAGGTATAGTAGAAATATGATTTATGTGATTGTGCAGTGCTTTCCTTGTGGTGGGGTTGAGTTGTGTTGATCATGTTTTTTGGTAACAAGTTTATCAGGTTGAGTTGTGTTGATCCTGGTTTTGGTAACCATTTATCCGTCATAACAAAAATGTCAATAATTTTAGCTGTTCGATCATGTTCGATTCTATATATTTTCAACTTATATTTTTGATATGGCTTCTTAAAAAAAGTTTTAATTAGATTTTGCTTATTGAGTCTAAGCTGGTTGTTTCTGGTATCGTAGCGAAATGTCTCTTCTGGGGAACTTGTAATAAACTGTCGGAAGCAAAATGTGTGTGTGGGAGGGGCACACTGGAAATGAATCAAGCTTGTCCGAAATACACTGCCGAAGGCAAGCGGGAATTAGGGTTTCTTGGGGGGCTTAACTCCCCTGTAAATGTTTTACAATTAGTGGTAATTTGGTGTTGTTTTGATGGAAATGAAGGAAAGATGTAACAAATGAATCTTGTTCTCTTTATCTTGTATCCAAATATCAAATTCATGTTATAGCTTTATCTGTTTACAGTGGGTCGTTTTTATGGATTAAAAACTCAATTCAACTTATGAAAGTTGTAAAACTAACGAAATTTTTGGGAAAGAGTGAAGGACGAAGCGAGTGTATTAGAAATCGGGCCATCTTCTCCTCAGATCCAGACGCCTATGCTACCAATATAAAGTATTTCGTACATCTACATCGCCAGATTCGTTGTCATAATTTTCTTAAATTATTAATAGAAGACTTGAACACATTTTGGTAATGAATTTTTATTGTCTTTCTGGCTTCGTTAATTCTAGTCCTGCCTTTGTGAGCAACACTTACAAAATGATAAATTAAAAAAATTATCATAGCAAACACTGCGATAGTTTATAACTTAACGTTAAAAATGAAATTTGCTCTCGGGGGTTTGTAGTGTGCTTACTAGTTAAAATAAGTAGAAAAAATAACATTATACGAAATATGTTCTCGGGAGTTTGTAGTGTGCTTATTAGTTAAAATAAGTAGAAAAGATAACATCATGTTTCGACAGGAATATCTGGAGTTGACATTATGTTAAATATGAAGAAAAAATCACATTACAGTTTTATGGTACTGTGTTAAGGAATCAGTTGGCTGCTGTAGTTAGTTTTATGGTACTGTGTTAAGGAATCAGTTGGCTGCTGTAGTTACAGTTTTATGGTACTGTGTTAAGGAATCAGTTGGCTGCTGTAGTTACAGTTTTATGGTACTGTGTTAAGGAATCAGTTGGCTG
>NW_013665633.1:641966-645866 GCF_000517525.1 Limulus polyphemus | reverse complement strand
ATGGTACTGTGTTAAGGAATCAGTTGGCTGCTGTAGTTACAGTTTTATGGTACTGTGTTAAGGAATCAGTTGGCTGCTGTAGTTGCAGTTTTATGGTACTGTGTTAAGGAATCAGTTGGCTGCTGTTGTTGCAGTTTTATGGTACTGTGTTAAGGAATCAGTTGGCTGCTGTTGTTGCAGTTTTATGGTACTGTGTTAAGGAATCAGTTGGCTGCTGTTGTTACAGTTTCATGTACTGCGTTAAGGAATCAGTTGGCTGCTGTTGTTACAGTTTTATGGTAGTGTGTTAAGGAATCAGTTGGCTGCTGTTGTTACAGTTTCATGGTACTGTGCTAAGGAATCAGTTGGCTGCTGTTGTTACAGTTTCATGGTACTGTGCTAAGGAATCAGTTGGCTGCTGTTGTTTTTCATGTCATTCTTAAAAATTCATTATTTTATTCTATGGGAGGGGGCTGTGGTAGAGCTCTGGCCTTTGGAGCTGGCGAGACGGTTTCGATTCCGTGCAATACCACAAAATACTGCCACACTTTAAGCTGTGGGTTCATTATCAGATTGACAGTCAGTCTCTTAGCGTGGATGGTGGGTGAAAAGTTGCTACTGGCAGAGGTTTCGAACTTTTCAGGATAGGATGGCCATAGTTTGAGATGCAGTGGTGTTGTTATCTGGCTGTTTAGCTTTAGTTTCATTTTTTGAATTAAAAAGGTCAGCGAAAGATGAATGGGTGCTAAGGAAAAAATGAAACTAATGGCACTGACTATCTGCTCTCCCTCTGATCGGTAGTTCAAGATTATGGACAAATACTTATTGGTCGAATGTTTTCTATTCTACAATAACAAACCTAACCAGATAACAACCTGACTTAAGTTTTAGTGTATTATATGTGTGAACGATGGCAAAATCAAATATTAATATTTGTTGGGGTACTTATTCTAGGAAATTAATATTTTCATTGATAATTTACACTACATGAAAGGTTCCAATACAAACTTTTAAGTCGGGAAAATTATTAAACAATATTTGTATTACTTGATTAGTATTATAATGCTTTTGTGTATGATAGCTGAAGGATATACTTTTGTGTATGAACACAAAAGCGTATCCTTGGACTATCATACACAAAAGTGGATCCTTGGACTAATGATAGTCCAAGGATGTGCTTTTGTGTATGATAGTCCAAGGATGTGCTTTTGTGTATGATAGTCCAAGGATGTGCTTTTGTGTATGATAGTCCAAGGATGTGCTTTTGTGTATGATAGTCCAAGGATGTGCTTTTGTGTATGATAGTCCAAAGATCTGCTTTTGTGTATGTTATTCCAAGGATGTGCTTTTGTGTATGATCATACACAAAAGTGGATCATTGGACTAACACAAAAGCGTATCCTTGGACTATCATACACAAAAGTGGATCCTTGGACTAGTGATAGTCCAAGGATACGCTTTTGTGTATGATAGTCCAAAGATGTGTTTATGTGTTTGATAATCCAAGGATGTGCTTTTGTGTATGGTAGTCGAAAGATGTGCTTTTGTAATAGTTTTCAATAAAAAAAAACACCTTATGATATAAAAAAACATATAAAGCAGTTATTTATTTGAAACCGTTACCATTCTCTAAACCAAAATTTTAATAGTGATTTAATTTGGAGACATCGTCTCCAAAACTAGACAGAAGGCAGAAGAAGTCCATTCAACATTTCATCACACTATCTAACATTTACTTTAAAAGAAAACTTGTAATGGGAGCCCTTGTTCGTAGAGAAGTCGTTGCTTGGGGGGGGGGGGGAGAGAACGCCTATATGAGTCCTTTCACAAATTTGTGTGTGTTATTTATCTCGGACCATTATAAGAAAAGTCGCTTATAACATACTTTTAGGCCTTTTAAGTGTACCTTTGAAGTACGAAGTAACTACGTCATCACATTGAGGATTGATATGTGAAGGTGCATTTTTTTATTCATAGAGTAATATGTATCGACATTAAATTTAAATACGTGCAAATGATTTATTAATTACTATAACGTGGAATATCTGGCATATTATTAGGACTGATTTAGATGTGTCACTTTAAGTGCATTGAATTGAACGGGAATTTAGGTCATCAAGATCTTCAAAAGACTGTTGTGTCATAGATTATACGCGAGCTGACGACAACGCCTCGTTTGACGTGGTTTTCAAACCGTTACAGAAAAAAAACAAGTAACGAGTAGAAGCGTTTGTTTTCAAGAACTCCGTATCTATGGGAATTTAGTACAAAGTCATTTTGAATATAGTGAAAGTAATAGTTTTCTAAAGCACTGTTAAAAAAATGTTTACACCTCATCGTCTTTGGAAAGATGCTCAATTCCTTTATTTTTATGTCAGGCCTGACGTACTACCATAAACCTCCTGCTACAAAACAAGTCATTCTGGCATACGAAGAGTTAGAAGCTTGTTTTTGTTCTTTGTTAACAATAAAGTAGCCCCCGAGTAGCACAGCAGTACGTCTGCGGATTTATACTGCTAAAACCGGGTTTCGATACCCCTGGTGGGCAGAGTACAGATAGCCCTTTGTGTGGCTTTGTACTTAATAACAAACAACAACAACAATAATAAAGTAAAAAATTAGTAAGCGCTACCTATTTATGAAATATCTAAAAATGGAAAACAAGAATTATTGATGTTTATGTATTTCTGGAAAAAACTATAGTGGTGAAGATATTTTATAAAGGAAGTAACTACGGGTTTGTCGTTTTTTCTAATAGAAATATATTGCTTATTCCGAAATCAGTGAGCAACATGAAAATTTTGTTTGATGGAATTAATGTGAAATATACATATACTTAATACGTGGAACTGGCGTGTAGAGAAAGGCAATATATTTAAACACACACACAGGTGTTGAGATTGGTTGAGACTGTCTAGCGTTGTTTTGTGATATACATTACTTTTAAATTGCCCCACAGTGGCACAGCGGTATGTCTGCGGACTTACAACGATAGAATCCGGGTTTCGACACCCGTGGTGGGCAGAGCACAGATAGCCCATTGTGTAGATTTGTACTTAATTACAAACAAACAAGCTTTTAAATTGTTTTTAATTCATTTCTTTGGCGTTCTTTTATCTTACAGATTTTTAAAGTTAATATAATTGTCAAATCTTGTAGTTCGTACAAACGCCGTTTTTTCTAGCGATCAGGTTACACTAGATGAGTTTGTACCATGGTCAATTCAGTATCAGAGTTTCTATATGTGTATGAAAAGTGTATGTAGCGTATGCTTGATGATAATTTTGATATGTGTAATGATAACTATAGAGTATTAGGTTGTTAGCTATAATCACTCTTGAGATTATTCATACGAGCATAGACGAGGTTCGTAACGCATGCAATGCACGCGACCAGTTTGACCCTATTCTCCGAGTCTGATACCACACACCAGTCGCGTGCAGAGAAGGGGGGGGGAGGCAGGGGACTCACGGGCGTAGGCTTTATGAATGCAATGCACACTCTTAAAACATTTTTTTTTCGATAGACTTCACTACAAAGGTAATGTCTCAATCCTTGTGATATTTTAACTTAAAAATGCTACTGTGCATATTAAAGGAGGGATTAACGAGGTCATTTTTGATGGTGGTCAGCATTGGCAGTATGTGACATGTGCACAAAAGGAAATTAACATTTTTTATCATTGTTGTACTGCTAACAGACGTTATGAAGAAAACGGTATTATCCATTATAGGTGTGGCCATGGTAAATACTGTCATCCAGTGCAGAGCAATGAGCTTAAATGGTAATAATGTACCACACTACGAAACAATGCAATAAACAAAGCAACTTATTTTATATCAAAAATGCGATACAATTATAGTATTTTGGCACTTGTGTATAAAGTTAAAATCATAAATAATATTCAACGTTAAACTGGTA
>NW_013665633.1:630846-641870 GCF_000517525.1 Limulus polyphemus | reverse complement strand
AACATTTTATTTAGGCCTATCTATGGCCTTCAAAAAGTTGACGACTCTACATGAGGATGACGTTGAAAAAATATTGTATAAAACAGAGTGTAGCCTAAAAATAACTAACTTTACGTATGTAAATTAGCTTGTGGTTTTGTTTTTTTCATGTTTTTTTCTTATGTGGCATTTGTGTATATATGTTAAAAGCATATTACACTGTTTTCACAGACTGTTCATTGAGTGGAAATAGTACTTGTATTACGAAAATTGTAACCTCCTTTTCCTTAGCGGAAAAGGAACGTTATCAACATTGATTGGCATATATAGTTCAAGATCTTTCAGAATGTTCTTTAAGTGACAAATATAAATAACAGGAGAGTTGAGGTGGCATTCTAAAGCTGCATATCTTTTGTACTTATTGTAATGAAAGTTGTGTATATTTCTGTCCCATCGGACCTCATAAGCTCGTGGTAAAGATCAGATATTTAGACAAATTGGATTTAACTCACAATAGAACTTCGTCACAAACGACTGTCATGGATAACCACAAGAACTGAGATTGCCTCAGAATTTAGTACTTTATGTTGTCTGAGCTCATTAATATTTGTACATTACAAAATCAAGCTATTAATTTGATGATAACATAAAGTTTTCATAATAAACGTATACTGGTATAACATCAAATGAATGCCATAGCTTCATCTCTGAAATACACTAAACAAATAGGTACATGTGTAGGTGTGGAAGTAAAGGTGACTTGCTGGAGTTGAAAAAGTACCCCAAAATGTGCCTTAGCCTCTCCTGTAGTCCCCACATTCAAAGAATATTCACTTTTCTTGCACTTCTTATACATTGCAGTATGTATGCCCAAAGGATGTGGATTGCAATCACCTATTTTTGTCTAGCTAATCTTGGGCTCCTTCACTCGGAAGAGACTGGCACACATGTGAAGTGAACTAATCAAATTCTGTATTAACCATGCTCTTTTTTTGTACCATTATCCATCATCGCCTCCATTTTACATTTACCAGAACATTACTCTTGTAATTAATTAGTTTTGATTTCCATCTGGTATACACATTAATGGTAGAGCTTTGCAAGAGTAACAAAAAGAGAATTCTTATCACAGTATTTATACATTTTTCTTTAAAACCAAGCCAGACTTTTTTTAGTTATTACTAGTAAAGTGGTACTAAAATCCATTTGATTTTCTATAGATAAAGCTCATTTAAATGCCTTTTATTCTAGCTGTTCTTTGTGGGAATAAATTTGTTGTGATGATTAACAAGCTACTTCATCAGTTTTGAAAAGACCTGTAAATTTTATACTAAAAAAATGTATTTCAAAAATGTGCATAGTGGCAAAATTTACTATACTCTGTTTGTTACATTAAAGTTAATGGAATAATTTTGTGTTCATAAAACTGAAGCACCAATAACAATTGGTAAACCTGTTTTATTCTGATACTTATGAATACAAGTTTTTTCTAATACTTATGTGTATGTGCATTTGTCTGTATAAAGTTAAATTCACATTTGTAGTATGGCATGAGTGCAAAGAAACTTTTAACTCTTAGAAGGATAAATAATTGCCAATTTTGAAATGATTTTCCCAAACATTACATCTTTCAGGATTTATCATGTTCTAATTTTTACACTTACATTTTAGCAAATCCTTTTTTTGTGTAACCTTTTATTAACAAAAAATAAACATTTTTGGATTCTGTTGTTTGAGTTATGAGTATGTTATATTAAAGTATTTCGGAACCTCAATGTGTTGTTGCAATCCATATATCCATGTCCAGTCATGTTATATATGACTACCATGCATCCTGACAATAGTTCTGCAACATAGTTTCAATTTTGAAAGGCTATTTTGTAAGGTTGTCATATAAAAGCACACCACTCCTCTCAGCATGGTTTCTAGTGCAAAATGACAGTGGTTTTTCAGTACCTGTTTCAATTGTTCAATCACACAGAAATCTATAAGTACTAGATCTGGTGACTTGGTCATCCTGATATAGTATGTAATAACATGAATACCTATTTCACTCCACGCAGAGATTATTTTTTATTATGTTTGTGACTGTTGCCTGGGGCACATGTGGAAAACTTTTGTAACTTGCCTTTGTTTTTGTAGGTTCTCACCTGATTACCATGGTTGGAGTATGACTTGTTGCAAGTCCCTTTATGGATAATACTATTCTCCCATGTTGATCCATGTAGCTTTTTTTTCCAGTGTTATTAGAGACACGGGACACTATCACCAAGGAAATTCTAAATCCCTGATCTGGACACATTTTTATGATTTGAGTGCTTGAATATTTTCCAGTGGAAAGGACTGTTTTATAGTTTTCCAGGGAAGCAATTAGTTTTTGGTGGTATCACACTATCTACAACATTTCAGTGTCAAAATGTAGTTCTGATACATGTCATTCCATCACAACTTTATATTGGCTGTACTTGTTAGGTGGCTTGCTTACTTGCATATACAAAATAGTTCTAGTCTAACATACTCCACACTGTAATCCCACAGTGGCTTAGCTGCAAACTTTAGAGCTTATAATGCTAGAGTTTAAGGGTTCAGTTCCTGAGGCAGACACTGCACAAATAGCCCATTTCAGTTTTGTGATAAAACAAAACCAAAAAAAAAGAAACATTTGTAGAATTTTTGTTTTAAATAATTCCTTGTGTATTGGGTTATTGGATACATATGTTTATATTTTTTCAATTTGGATGATGCAAATAACATATTATGCTATCAACACTGTATTGTAAAGCTGAAGTTAACCACTTTGTTTTATCTCTTTCTTTCCCAGGGCCAGTCATTTTATAGTGGTTAATGTGCCAGACTGTGGAATAGAAAGTCCAAAGTACAAGCACATAATATGCTTCTGAATATGATTCACACTTTTGGTTGTGTGTATTTTTTTAGAGAAATCATGTAGGCAGCAGGTGCTTCTAGTCAGCATTTCAAACTAAGGATGGCTATGCCTAAATCTTGGAGCCTCTGACTGGCCCTTTAGCCCATGTGTCTTATAAGGAGCTATTTAGGTTGAAAATAACAAATATTTTCATAACTATGTCACTGGTTCTGAATTAAACAGCTGTTGTAAAAATTAAGGGGAGCTAGTGTTTCATTATATTTTGTCAGTTACATATTGATTTCATTAATTACAGAGAAGGAAAGTAAGCTATGGTAAACATTGCACTTAATAATGACGTGTTAAGTTTAGAGACAGACTGTTATCTTGATTTATCTGGTTAGTGTTACAAGGAACAAAAGAATGCCTATTACAAAACAAATGTTTGGTGAAATAAAAAAGTAATTTCAGCGAGAGATGGAGTTTTACTTTGGCATGTTTAGTGGAAAATCTTCATGCGTGACAATTACTTCACACAATTTAACAAGTCTAAAAAATTTTTTTGTTCAGGGAAGATTCACTCAACCTTCTGTAACAAAGACAAAAATAAATTTTATTCAAACGTATGAGAGAGTAGTACAATTGGCTTGGAACTCTTCATTTTACATGCTTACAACTTTCCATCAGCAATTTTAATCATCAATGTGGAACAACTTAAAGCTCTCTGTTATGAGACCTTAAGAATTTATTGGAATATGTATAGGGGAAGTTAAAGCACCCTGAATGTTGATTCTCTAACTGACCATTTCTCAATGTTGTGTGAATAAAAGAAAACATTAAAGTACTTACTACTGTTCTTAAGCCTTTTTGTATTGACATAGAGAACTCGTATATTTGGTATTGATCACTGAATTTGGTCAGTTGAAAATTAGTCTTATACATAGCAGAATGTAACTGTTTATTACTAGTTGACTCATTAATTTGGGACAACCTACAAAAGGTGTGGTCATTTGTAAAAAGTAAACAAAGCAACAACAGTATCTGTAATTAGTTGTAGAAACGGTGCACTGAAATAGGTCCAAAAAAAGTCTAAGGTTTCTTTAAACAAAATGTAAAATAATCAGCAGCTGTAGACTATTAAAACAAATTACTGAATGAATAGCTGTTTGTTTCCAAATATACTGAATAGTTTTTGTGATATATATATATGTTATTTTAGTTGAAATTGACAGTTTTTGCTATAAAGGACATTTTTTTCTTGCCAAATAGATGTAAAACAGTGGTTTTCGTGCATTGTAACACCTGTACTAATGTATATTGAAGAAGGATCTTGTATTTTATATAAGTATACATTAACCTTGAGTTTGTCAGTATGTAAATTAGTTTGAAATTACAGACATGACAAGCCTCTGTCACGTAGCAAAACTAACTAATAAAGTATATCCCAAATGTGTTCATCACCATTGTTTTCTGAGACCTTTCCAGTGTGTTACAGCTGTGGCAAGAAACTTGTATATGTTGAATGGTGTTTGAGGTATTTGTAGAAAAATCCAGAACTAGGCCTATGAGGCTGAATCTAGTTTTGTGGCAGACTTGTGTATATTTCATTATTGTAATCTTGCATTCATTACATGTACTATACTGTGTTATCTGTAACATTGCTTTCATATGTTTGAACTGTCTACTTTAAATTCTATCTATACATGAACTATTTTTGTCACCTTTTTGTTAAAAATGATTCATTCAGATAAGTATGTTCTTTTCTACATATGTTTCATTTTGATATTAAAATAAAAATGTTATAAGATTTCTTGTACTTAAAAATAATGAATTTTTTTGTGTTACTTCCCCGATTTTGTAAAATTTGGTATGTGATTCTAAGTTCTTTAAAGTGATGGAAACTGTATTATAACTTTACCAGTCAAGCTTGTCTTTTTCTTGTCATCATTTGAACAAATAAAAGTAACTTTACTGTAGAATTACTACAGAAATGAGTGTGAATTGTTACATTTTCTTACATAGATGTCTTTGTGTCATGAAAAAAAAACATGCTTTGCAGTGATGTATACATCTAATGTAGTTAAAACAAATGGTGTTGGTATTAATTGCACAGCATGTTTCCAGACAGATTTACTGTTCATGGGCAAATAATTGAACATTAAACTGTTTGTTAACATGACTGATGAATTGCTTTCATATTGGATACAGTAGTCTAACAATGTTCAATAACACGTTAAGGGAGTTCAATAAATCGTTGAAGCATCAGAAACAGTATATTAACAGTGTTAGATGAACCAGTAAATAATACAACTTGGTCATTTAATATTAAAATAACGATTTCATTCTATTGGTGTTGTTGCAAAAATGATAAAATTAAAAAAGAAAGACTATAAATCTATCTATTAATTTATTAAATGTCATGTTTAATATTATTATTGATGTTTTCAGTGTTAAATTTATCTTTATTTGTTTCAATTTGCTTAGTTTTTTCGTATTCCGCTCAGTGTATCATTCAACTTGTATATTTAAAACAACTTTGGCCTTTATACTGTTGTGCAATAATGGTATTGGTAGAGGTATAAATAGTCAAATTAGATACCTGTAGTAGATATACAAATATCCAAAAGTAACTATAGAAAAGGCTACTGTTGATATTTGTTGGTAATTTCAATTCTAATCCTGTGAATTGGTTAAGTAAAATTGAAAATAAGTTATAATTACTAAATAATAGTTATTTTTTATATTAAAGGTTTATGTGAAATTTGTACATTTTGATTAATTTAATTCCTGGGCTCTCACACACACACACACACACACACACATATAACATTTTAACCTTTCCTACTTAATATCTGTCATGATGGCTTCGATCTTGAGAAAACAGTGGAAATATTGAAAAATAAATTCAGATTATTAAAACTTCATAGGAGTTTATGTAAATCAGTGGAAGATTTAAAGAAAGAGAAAATGCAAGAGACCTGCAAATACCAGACTTTATTGTCTAAAAGGAAGAAAATAATTAGATTCTTGGTAAAAAATTTAAGTACAGAAAAAGTGAATTATACTGAATAATATACGAAAAAAAGGAATAATCTCACTGTAAAAATACTGAATCTAAATAGTTATGCAATGGCTGTTAGAGAAAATGGTCAGAAAGGACTGGTAGTGGGAAGAAATGTAAATGAATCAAAAAACTATTAAAACAACTTTTATTGGAAAAAATGGACATAAATTTAGATAAGTCAGATGTTCGAGCTATTCATAGTTTATCAAGTAGAAAAATTATAATGTGACGGTCAATCGCACTATTCGATGATAAAAAGAGTAGCCCAAGAGTTGGCGGTGAGTGGTGATGACTAGCTGCCTTCCCTCTAGTCTTACACTGCTAGCTAAATTAGGAACGGCTAGCGCAGATAGCCCTCGTGTAGCTTTGCGCGAAATTGAAAACAAAACAAACAAACAATCTGAGTATCTAGATTATTAAATTGCCAGGTCTAGCACGAAATTTACGCAAAAGTTAAAGAACGAGCATCTGAAGATACGCACAAAGCCAATAATCAATTGCATTACCGACTGTTATTATTAAAAAATTTTATTTGACACATTTTTAGTATTATTATTATTAGGTATTTGAATTTAAAACTCCGCGTTCTTTTTTAAGGTATTGTTTAATGATGATATTTTGTATTTCGTTAGAACCGCTGATAAGATACTATTTGCATGTTAAAAGTGGGAAAATTTTTTTTTGTGTGCAAGTTTGATACATGTTACAATTTGTAGTTAACATTAGAAGAAACGTTATATATGCAACTTGAAAATACCTCGAAAATATTTTCTCTATTTCTTATTAAATTAGAATTTATGTAGTTCTGTTCCACGCTACAACTTTGCTTAATAACTTCAATAAATTGTAAAATCCTTGACGTTAATTGTGATTTCCGCTGCTAGGTGGTCATTGTTCTATTCACGAAAGTAAAACCATCGTGTCTGACGAGGACCTGTTCATGTACAATTGAAAGAGAGAACTAGATTGTGTTTTTGAATTTCTAGTATAGCTTCCTTTGAAAGAGGAGCTGTCCATGAAATAGAATATATGATTTTTTTTCTTTTAATTTCCTTACTACGCTTATAAAACAACCTGAATGTAATGAATAGAACGGAAGCGTAACCAAGTTAAAGACTGCTATTGTAAAGAAATAATTACTTGGTTTGACAGCCCAAGAAAAATTTCCTGCGATAAGTAATGTTTGTTTTTGAATTTCGCGCAAAGCTACACGAGGGCTATCTGCGCTAGCAGTCCCTAATTTAGCAGTGTAAGACTAGAGGGAACACCGCCAACTTTTGGGCTACTCTTTTACCAACGAATAGTGGGATTGACCGTCACATTATAACGCCCCCACGGCTGAAAGGGCGAGTATGTTTGGTGGGACGGGGATTCGAACTCGCGACCCTCAGATTGCGAGTTGTGCGCCCCTAACCATCGGGCCACGCGATAAGTAATACCGGTTGGTGTCGAATTGGAATGTTATTTTTGTTGATGTATATGGAGCACTTTGAAGCTTCTTGAATTTTTACCGGTTCTTTTGTGTTACAACACACTGAATTACCAGTTTTGTATCATATCCAACATTTGTAAAGTGTAATCTGGTATATACACTGAATTACCAGTTTTGTATCATATCCAACATTTGTAACATGTAATATGGTATACACTGAATTACTATATCTAACGCTGTAATGTGCAATAAATCCTGTGTAACATATTCATAAGTTTTAATGTGAATTTTGTGATTGAAAAATAAACTGGTATGTATACTTATTTTATAATTCCAACAAATATGCTCAATCTAGTATGGAATAAAGTAATGTTTGTCTTCGTTTGTTTACTGTAAACAATTTCAAGTACCCAGGTATAATGCCTCTTTCTGTGTCATGGTCGTGATATCGCAAACATCTTAGAACATTTACCAATTTTTCATTTGGGTGTGAAATTTTGGTAAATTTCTGAATTTTACATTATATTAGTATACCTTTTCAACACCAAATCTGTTTTTATATTAAGGGGGCATCAAATTTTTTGAGGTGTTAGGTGGGGCATGGAGCAAAAAATGTAAGAACCACTGCTGTAAACAATTTCAAGTGCCCAGGTATAATGCCTCTTTCTGTGTTATGGTCGCTTGTCGTGATATCGATAGAACTTACTTGTGTCACGTCTCGCAAACTTTATAGAACATTTACCATTAAACGTAACTACGTATTTGAATTAATACACGCTAAAGCGTGAACAGCAAACAGATATTAGATTATTTCACTTTTCTAATATGATCTCGTGTCGAAATAACGAAAACAAAATCCATTTCTAATTGTAAGCTTTGAACTTCCGAACGCGTCGTAAAGTGTGCGATAGAATTGGCGGTATTATTGTTGCAGATGGCGCGATTCAAATTTCATTGTTACTTGCAGATAGAAAATGGACGGTCGTAGCGATATAGGGCCTTTGGAGTTAACTTTCACATCTGATAGGTTTGTTGAAATTAGTTTGATAGATTTATTAAAATTACATAAAAATGCTTTAAAACTTCCATTCTCAAAACTCGTAGAGAAAGACTTATGATTGAAAAGTCGTGTTATCATTCATAGTTACAGTTTTTGCTTCTATTATCGTAATCTTGTAGTTTCGTGAGAATACGTTAGGTGTAACTCTATATAGCACCTGACATTAAAGAAGTTTATTTGATTTTAAAATTGTTTCTATCAGATTTATTTAGTTATGTATGTCATGCTATGTCTAATTTAGAAGTAGTTGAAAATGGAAATGGTGTTTATTATTTCTGGTACACCAGAACATGAAGTCACTTGAAATGATCATCTTCTGGTGGTTAGTGCGCTCGATTCGCAATCTGCTGGTCGCGGGTTCGAAATGCGTCACCGAACATGTTCGCCCTTTCAGCTGTGTATGCGTTATAATATGACGGTCAATCCCAATATTCGTTGGTAAAAAGTAGCTCAAGAGTTGGCAGCGGTTGGTGTTGACCAGCTGCCTTTCCTCTAGTCTATCACTTCAAAATTAGGGACGGCTATCGCAGATAGCCCTCATGTAGCTTTGCATGAAATTTAACAACCAAACAAATTGTAACATAGAAACGTTTTCCTTAACGTCTATATTACTTGTAAAGTGTTTTAGTTGTGATCTGTATAGCTAGTTTACTTTACTTATAATTTATTAATAGTTCCATATCCAATAACGTTATATTTTTTACGACATAACCATTAAAGACGCCCCGTAATTACTCTGGAGGAGGACTAAGCATATTTGTAAAACATAAAAATATATTTCGGTGTTTAGCATTTTTACTATAGTATAATCAACTATCCTGGTAGGAGTTAAATATGACCAAAACTCAGAAAAGTGGTGGTTAGGGCGCTCGACTCGCAATCTCTGGGTTCGAATCCCCGTCATATCAAACATGCTCGCCCTTTCAACCGTGGGGACGTTATAATGTGACGGTCAATCCCACTATTCGTTGATGAAATAAGTAGCCCAAGAGTCGACGGTGGGTGGTGATAACTAGCTGCCTTCCCTCTAGTCTTACACTGCTAAATTAGGGACGGCTAGCGCAGATAGCCCTCGTGTAGCTTTGCGCGAAATTCAAAAACAAACAAACAATGTCATAATATAATAGATTATGTATACAAATAAGAATTTTTAATATTTCTGATAGCTGTTATATTTCTTTCACCTCCTCCTTTCAGCTGGCCATAGTAAGGCTGGTCATTGTTTTGCTACAGATAGTCATATTTTCTCTTAGAGTGACATTCTGCACACTCCACAAGGTCTAAAACGGGTTTATTAATAATTATGAATTGATTATATTAATATACGTTTGTGATGGAAATTGGGTCATGACACCTGTTCCATTGTGACGACCCTAAAGTCTGGTGGGCCGTCGCTGCTGCATACCTTATTTGAAACTAAATATTTTCTAAATGAAATATATAGCTACAAAATTTCTGCCTCACTTTCCCCCAGAATCACCATCTATTGCTTGCACTATTCTTGCCACTCTTTATAGTCAGCTGTATGGATGGCTACCATATCCGCAGTATCTATAAAATTCGTAGTCACGCAGTGTTGGCTATAATTCGACACTTCCCATCGGCCATCACCGTGATTGCCGATCCGATGCTCGAAACTAAGCTTGGTGCTATCTTTTAAACTACGGTTTAAATATTTCTGATGGGGGAGGTAGCCTAGACGTTTGTGTAATATGGCCGAAATCGATCATGCTGTGGTAAAAAAAAAACTGTGATCCTGTTAGCAGCGTCGTGTCCGAAAGGACAGGAATCCATTACATAAACAAATGATACGCCAAATAGATACAGTTGCAACAATAAGTAAATAATCGCTGTGGTACACGTGTTATGCCTGCCATAAAAAAATTGAATTACATCTACGGCCAGCACGCAGCTATATATGTATGCATGTAGTAGATTACAAACTGAAATACCCGTCAGATGACGGGGAATATTTAAACTTAATTTAAACAATGTAAGTTTAACAGCAATGATATATTTTAAATTAGTAATTTGAACATAAAGTTTATTTCAAAATTTTAAAATTATAACAAAGCTTCTTCATAAACAACATTTGCAGTTTGCTTTCCATCTACCAACAAGTAAAGATTTTGAAACGATCCCACCCTTCCCTTGAACAACCTACATCTCATTGAAAAGCATGGTTGTTTGAGAAACAATCCAGCAGCTTTCATACTTTGACCTTGAATTCCTTTAGAATATTAAACATTGTCTAAAGCGTCATTCTGCCAAGATTGATTGAATAGGATGGTAGGAATTAACATACAGGCTTTACAAAATAGAAAATACTGAACATACTATGATGTTGTGAGGTACGACCTATTTTTGTGAGTCCGGGCCTGGAGTTATTAATTCGGACACGTGTTATAAAACTTGGCAGTGCACCTTTAGAGGTCTTTCTCAGAGCGCTGTAAATTTTGGTGGAAAAAAGGGGGACCAAGGTTAGGTTGTAATAATATAATGGTTTCCTTTCCCGTTTCTTTATTTTCCTGTATACCTCGTTCAGAATACTGCAATGTCGTTAGCTGTTGGCGAACTCGGTGTGTGTGGGCCCGGCATGGCCAGGTGGTTAGGGCGCTCGTCT
>NW_013665633.1:616224-630150 GCF_000517525.1 Limulus polyphemus | reverse complement strand
GTGTGTGTGTATGATATGAATTTAAGTTTATGAGAAACAAGCCATTAAATTTAGCATTTCGATACGTAATGCCCACTCTTAAACAACAAAAACAGCATATAATTTCCATACCCTGTGAAATGTTAATTTAGTGAGTTATCAACAAGGTTTTTGTTTGTTAATTTCTGCATCGTTTTGAAAATCTCTCGATTTTTCGAGCTTAAAAATGCACCATGCAAAATTGAGTTGTTGTTTTTTTTATATTCGCGGATCGTTGATTTAAGTTAATGCGCTTGTGGGAACATCTGCTACGAATGTGCGTATCTCATTAATTGTTATTTTCTAAAGCAGTGTGAACAAAATGTATGATGAAGTTTCCTTGGCAACACAATTGTCAATCTACCTTAAGATTTTGCCGAGCCAGAGAAGGTCATTGACTACTTAAATTTCACTCTAAAACACCAGTTATATCAGTTTTCCTAAAGGTGACCCCTCCCCTCTGAGATCCCCAGAAAAGAATCGCTCTATGAATTAACGCTGCTGCTCCGATTTTTCCCACCTTCGTTAACTTTGTATGACGTAAATAAATTTGGTCTTGTATAATTCACAGGCTTCAGTGAATATAATGCGTCAAAAAAGTGCGTGCGTGGTCAGCCTGAGAATCAGTATAAACCAGACGCTGTTACCCCCCCCCCCACACACACAAAACTTCCGGAATGCCCCCAGTACATTGTGAGGATTTAAAGAGTGAGGATAACATGGTTTAAGGAATATATATATATACTAAAAAAACAAAGGGAAAAAGTTATCAGTTCGTGTAAAATGTTTGTAGAGATCCGTATAATATGATTTTCCTAAAATAAGAAGGTGAAACAATAAGAAGGAGAATCACAATAAGATTGGGCGGTGGGTGCCGTTGACTATCTGTTTTCTCTCAAGTCTATCAGTCCAAAATTAAGGACGGCTAAGCGCAGATTGCTCTGAATGTTTGAAAAACAAACTCCGTCTTACTTGGTCAAGGTTTCAACAACGCCACTAGGAAAGTATTAGTTCTTTCCATTCGTGTTTATAACACTTTCTGTGGACAAATTTTGTATAAACAGGTTATTACTTCTTACCCTGCAGCTCTGGCCTGGTTAAGTTTTGTCTTTCCTGATAGTTTCTTTAGAAGTGTTGGTTGTCAAGGGAGCAAGCAGCAAGGCCACTCAAATGCTGCGTAACAGCAGTTCAGAGCATGGGCTAAGAGCGGGTATTTGTTGTTGTTTTAATTATGTATGATAGCCTAGATGGGCTAAGAGCGGGTATTTGTTGTTGTTTTAACGATGTATGATAGCCTAGATGGGCTAAGAACGGGCATGTGTTGTTGTTTTAACGATGTATGATAGCCTAGTAGAGAAATAAGGAAAATGAGACAAGGGAATTTTCTCAGTAAAAGTTGGTTATTCATTTTTCCTTGTGAATTTGAATATGCTGAATCTGATAATGTACGTTACCAAATGTTCATTCTCTCCTAAATGCGTCTAATTGTAGCTCATCGTGTACATTACAGGTACTAACTTTATGCTTATTTTACACGTGGAACAGTGATATAATACCCACACAAATCCCATTAATATCTAACAAATGTATAATTTAATTTAAACAAAAATTAATTATTTTATAAATGCATTACTTTAGTTATGTTAATGTGTGCATTATGACTCACAGGATGCAGTAGGTGTTGAAAGTTTGTTTAATTGATAAAACTTTTCCAGCCGTTGGAAGTAGTAGTGCTTAACTAAGTGTACTGTTAGGTTTAACTTATAGCCTGTAGGTGTCCATAGCCAGTGATAAAGTTCAGTGATCATATCAGAGTTATGTAATTATACTGAACTCGAGTACTTTATATGCCTACTATTACAGCAATCTGGACAAGTAACTCGTATCAGTTTACAGTAGTGTAAAACTGTGTACTTAGTTCAGGTATAATACAGTAAAGTTGTTGTTCTCGCACGTAGTTAATAGGCATATATGAAGTAGAAATAAGAACTAGATGTACAAAATAGATATTTCACTCCCCCGTATGATGAAAATTAAATAAACGTACTCTAAATATAGCACTTCTACCGCCACGATTTTGGCCGCAACCTCTTTCTACAAAGTCATCCTGACCATCGCACAGTATATATACCATGTTTTAAGTATATATATACTGAGTTATTAAACTTTATACAAAACTTTTGGTGAGGTAATAGTGAACACTATAATAAAATGTTATAGATAAATTATGCGAAAGTTAGGATTGTTGTGTTATTTATTTATCATAGCATCCACCCAAACACAATCTTTTAAGTTGATAACCTGGACAAATGACGGGTACCTCAGCTTGTTTGGTCATAAAATAGTTCAAAGAACATTGATTTCTATTTACAAAACATTTTGATGTGTTTTATATTTGTTATATTGATAAGATCTGTTTTGAATAGAATAAAGTATCTTATGATTTAATGAATTTGAGAAAAAATAATAAAACAATCTGTAAGGCTCTTAATTGGCTTGTATTCGGCGTCATTTTGAAGAATAGAACTAATGAAATGCAATAGTTGTATGAGGTAAAGAATTACGTGTCAGAATACTACATCTGTTGGTATTTTACATAATTCTGTTTACATTTTCTGACGTGCTCAAGCTCAAATTGTTTAGTGAGTATTTTTCTCACCAATTATCTAAACTAACTGGTAAGTTATAAATGTTTAATTCCAAAGTTTCAACGAGGGAGAAAAAAAGGTAAGCCTTTATCATTATCATGAGTAGAACATTACTTTTTCATCATGAAAAGGCCTTCGAGTAAAGATAAAATTAATATCCTGATATTCATGGAATTTCAATTGTTGAATACGTATTGCACAAGAAGTTACGTGCAAAATTTACCACATAATAATAAACGTAACTTGTTTTTTTAATGTGCACACGAAATGAAACCGAAGTTGATGTTTACAAAGTTTTCGAGATGAATAATTAAAATGAATTACAAAAAAATGTTTATATGCAGTGAGGTGTACGGGGGGGGGGGAGGTTAGTCACTGGGTGGGCTCGAGCACCTGCCTTCCTGGCAGTGTGCCCCAAAAGTGCAATTTTTTTTCTTCTTCTCTGTCATAAAAATTGTCAAAAAACTACGAAAAGATACATCTAATTCACACCTCTTGCTTGCTGTTAGTTATTTGGAAATAAAAATAGAATTTCAGTTTTAGAATGAATGGAAGACGAGTACAAAACGTGATACACTATTCAGTATTCATACGCAAGAATTCGCTGTTTAGTTTTATATCATAAAAGTGGTGATAAGGTAAATTGAATAGGAATAAAAAAGGATCTGTTTGCTCCTTGTGTATTTTTTACCTCTAATTGCCCCCGCCAAACAAAAAGCATTTTGATGTTTGAAAAGTGCCCTTCTTGTGAATGAGCCCTTGCCCTTTTAATGCCATGTGCATATTACTGTTCATATTGGTGTTAGTCCTAGTGAGAAGTTAATGGAACAAATTAGAATTTGCCGACCAAACTGTTAATTAGGTCATCGGACCCCCCCCCCCCCCCACCACACACACCTGGTGGTACAGCGGACTTATACGATTTCGATACCCGTGGTGGGCAGAGCACAGATAGCCCTTTGTGTAGCTTTGTGCTTAATATCAAACAGTAACAGCTCATCGACAAACAATAAAAAACTTACTTATCCCATCCGTATTAAACGGTTAAAAGTAAAATATAAATCAATTCATCGCACGTGTTTAAATTCTTTCTTTCTTCATTCCCCCCCTCCCCCTCTCTGTGTACGTATATATAAAATCAGACGATAATTTCTACAATATCTTTACAAGAGAAAACAGAGTAAATTTGCTAGGACAGAATGATAAATGGAACGAGAGGGAGTACGTAATTGGAATGTTTAGTGTATTTTTTTATAGAGTAATACTGATACTGTTAACGTTCCGTTTAACTGAAGAATTTTTGTTTTCCCATTACATTTATTATATCAAAGTTCTTCCAATATTTTTATTAAATGAGGTCAGATTTCGTTCTTGGTATACGTCCTTGAAATTGACTTAATTTGAGATCGAACCCACTTTAGTATCTAAATATTATAACAATTTTACTGACAGTTCCAGTACACAGGGCCACATTATTGAACAATCTAGCCAAGTTATAGTTTTTTGGAATACTACCTATAAATAGACACGTCAAACCCGCAGCCAACATGCTTGTGACGTGTAGCTGAGTTCCTTGAAAAGCTTATTTTAGCAAATTTAGCTCTTGTAGATCAGATGATTGTTCAGTGTTCTTGTTTTTAATTTTGTTAAAATATAAAGTTATTTTAAGAAAATATATATTGTCTATCAATAAATATTTGCTGCTGCTCTTGTACTGTTTTTGTTTGTCTAACATCGAGTGTCCAACAGGCAAATACTACTTGTATATTTTTATTCATAATACATATATAGACCTATATATATATATTTGGGATCCTTGCTCTATTTTACCTTGAGGCCCCCTGAGAGCTTGATTTGGCCTTGCCAATACGAAACATAAAAGTTTAGATTAGTTAAACATCAATAATAAAATGTAATCGTTATCGTTAAGTTGATAATAAGGAATTTTACTAATTATAACTAATTTTAGTTATTTTTGACTTGTTGTTAAAGGCAAAGATATACAATAGAATATCTACTCTGAGCTCACTGCTGGTAAATGAACCCAGTGTTTTAGCGTTATCTACCTTAATCTTGCCACTGAACCAAAGAGGAACTATTTTTGACTTAAGGCGTGGCAAGGTGTGTTAATATTTGGTAAGATGCTGTGCATTATCGTTTGATCTAAAGCGAACTTAGTTGGAGCAATGAATTTGTTATTGGGGAAAAAAAAATTCTCGTAAAGTGGCGCCATCTCTTGTCGATAATTTAAATCTTTGAGTCCATACATTAACTTCTCGAAAAATTGCCTTATAATAATATAAATTTACAATTGTCAAAGTTAAATATAAATTTTAATGAAATATTTCTAAACTTCATCACAAATACTGCATAATCGTTATCAAATTTCTAAGATATATTAAACTTCCGCTCAATATTATATACACCTACACATGTATCTGAAGATTTTACCAATTCTTAATATAAAAAGTCTTACGACATACACGAAAAGCACTCATTTAGTACATTTATTGATATAAATGAAATTAAAAATAATACTATATTTTCAAAGGAAGTACTTAAAAGGGTGACGCGTCTAACAATAATATTCGGTCTAAGTGTTCCATCCGTAAGTCATAGCAGTGTGACTATAAGTTCATTGTTTGCGTTGCGTTTCAGCGGAATCACGTTCTACACTTTGGGACCATGAATACGCTCCTCTTAGAGGATGAACGAATCTCCGTATTCAGTGAGCCCAGAGCAGCTTACGAGTTGGCGGTGGGTGCTGTTCCCTCTAGGCTATCAGTTCAAAATTAGGGACAGGTATGCGCAGATAGCACTTGGTTAGCTCTGCACGACTTTCTAAAACGAACAAGAAAATACATTGAACTGTTGGAAAGGGTTCAGAGGAGGGTTATTGGAATGGTGCCTGAGATGGAGGGATTGTCATGCGAGGAGAGGTTGAAATCTCCCAAATTGTTTTCTCTTGAAAAAGAAGAGTTAGGGGGAAAATCTAATTGAGGTGTTTAATATTGAAAAGGGAATTGATAGTCTTGATTCATCATCTTTTTCATACTTAACAGTGAGAATAGTAGCACTAGGGGACACAAATATATATTTTGGCAGAGTAGGAGTCATCTTCAGCTTAGACAGTTTTATTTTTCTAACAGGGTTGTTGGCCTTTGGAATGGGTTGCTTTCGGATGTTGTGTAGGCAGTAAATTTAAGTGAGTTTTTTAAAAAAAGCTTGATAAGTAAATGAATGATAAGGGCTGGCTTTAAGATTTTTAAAAATTTATTTGTTAACAGTTTTAGTTTAGAGGATGGGACAGCCGAAGTGGACCAATAGGTCCCATGTTGTTCCAAAATATTGTGTTACGTTATGTTGTTATAGTAGAAGTATCGCACGTGGTCTTCAGTATTCCAAGTTTTATTGTTAAGTTATATATATATATATATAATATAATATAATTTTGTACAGGAATTTTTCCACAGTAAGAACAATTCACGGTTAATCTTCACAACGGTTGATCATATACTAAAATAATAGACTCTTCAAACATTTAAGAGATGCTGTGCTTGATTTTTGCTATAATTGTCTCGGTAAATGTGACCAAAATTTATCTTAAAATCATGTTTTGATTATTCCTTCCTACATAACTTACTTGGTATACTTGACTTGCTGTTTCCAATCTCATCTAACCATGTGTTTTAATTACAGGTTACAGCCAAACATATATTTCGTGACCTCTTAACATGACCTTTGACCTATCGACTGACCATTAAAATTCTTACAAATTTATCACTCACTAGATTTTATCCTTTGTACTTTCTTTTGGCAGGATGTCATATCGAGTCATTTCACACCCCGAAACACATTTATACTGATGCTCGTGTAGTATGCAGGAACACTAGGCCAGGCATAATTTAGTAAGCATCCCATGCTGCGATTGAAGAGCCCAAGGTTTAAGCTGGGATTCATGTAATACACGTAATAAAATAGTGTACAGTTAGAATTTATATATTTAGAATCGATGCACAGTTTTACATTGTTACAAAGTTTTTTTTGTTTCTTTTCAGAAAAGAAGATCAAATTCATTGACTCCTATGACTTTGTTAGGAACTTGTGTTCGCTTTTTGTTCCGCCTTCTCAGGTCAGTTTTATGTTTTGTGTTATGTACAGAGGGCATAAGAGCTTAGTAAAACTAACCTACAGTTAAGTACATATTGAATCCAATTAATAGTATGTAAGATACCATTGTGTAATTAGGCTACTATCAAGGGTGAATGGATAAGGTACTTTAGTATGCAGTAGTAACGTAAGGTCATGGGTGGGTCGTACATCTTGTAACATGTCACCATATGTGTTATAGTTTTCCTGATTTAATAAACAATTGTGCAATTGAATGCTTAGGCCAGTTTTTAAACATACATTTTTCCTTGATGTTTATTTCTTTAGCTTTATAATATTCCGATCAGTGGATAAATACAAAGTGTAGCATTACGAAAAGGTACATTTATTTCATTACTGAAACCACGGTGTGCAACCATTCATTCAGCTTGATATTTAACCACACTGAGATATTGCCTTCGGAAATTAAAAAAGATGCTACTAATTAGTGGACAAGAACGATTGCTTACAATGACTTGAATTTTAAAAAATATGGTTTGAAAAAAATTGTTCACGTTTAATATACGAGGCAGCAGATGGCGCTAAAAATTATCGAGAAGTATCGTTTATCATAAAGTTGACAGTATTATTGTTGTTTTACAGATGCTCGAGTTGTAGCCTATATTTTATGCTATTTTGAGAAACGTTGATTTTAAATTATTTCTTATACTCGTATACCATTTAAACATTATTATTATTATTACAGGGGTGACAAATTCATAGTTGTTATTTATTAATGACTTCAACAAATAACGTCAAATATACACATTTGACAGTAGAATTGGAAAAACAAAATGATCACATTCGACTTCCTTTGACGCGTTGATACGGAATGCGGTAAGTGTTACTGATAAATTAATAAACTCGGGTCTGTATTTCATTTCTGCTAGTTTTCCAATGAAAAGATGTTTATAACAATAATAGAATAATTGTAACCACGATAACTTTCAGAAGTGAAATTTTCAACCCTATAATAATGTAGCTGTTCCCATTAATTTTCTTGTAAACAGTATGGAGGTTTGTTTCCTGTTCACATTACTATCTATCTGTCCCCTTGTGGCTCAGCTGTAAGCTTCAGGGCTTATAATGCTGAAATTCGGAGCTCGATCCCTTCGGCGAAAATAACGTTAATAGCCCATTGTGCAGCACTGCTCTAAAATATAAAACGTATGTCTATCCGTTTGTCCATTCATTTATCCACTCAGTCATCTCTCTCTCTCTCTCTTTCTCTCTCTCTCTCTCTAAACTAGTTAACTAATAATGTGCCTACTGGAATTGCTATCGTGTTTATAATTGATTTGTGTTAACTAGAATATTAAAGCTCACTAACATGCAATACCACATTTATCTTGTGTTCTGCCTAAACTCTCAAAATATTATATGCAGTCAAATCATATAATGTCTTACTAGTTGTACATTTATACGGTTAAATTAGATATGGCCATTGTCTATGATGCCGTATCTCCAGTTCGTTAATGTTGGCTACACCATGTAATACGACTTGTATATGTTGTCGGTTTTTTCATGATAAAATGAGATGTGACAGTTATGTATTATTGATATATTATGAAGT
The DNA here is from genome assembly GCF_000517525.1 of Limulus polyphemus. Classification (NCBI taxonomy): domain Eukaryota; kingdom Metazoa; phylum Arthropoda; class Merostomata; order Xiphosura; family Limulidae; genus Limulus; species Limulus polyphemus. Next base: position 621,762 of record NW_013665633.1, on the reverse strand, counting down.
TGTATATGATCAGTATGTCTGATTATTGTACGTCGTTAAATGATATTATGTAGGCTGTTGAGAAAGTACTGACGAAATCCAATTTTTAAAAACATTTAAACTTGGGTGAAATCACAGTAAGAACATATTCTTTTTTGACATATATGTGTGTGTGTGTATATATATATATATATATATATGTGTGTGTTTGTGTGTGTGTGTTTATTATGTGTAGTAGGAAGTAATTGGTCAACGTGAAAAATGCTAATTTCTGATCCAAAAAGATTTAAAACAATTTAGCAAATTGCAATGAATAAATTCGTTATTGATACATACGATACCATCTGCTTAAAGAGGAATTATAAATGTTCCATTTGTTCTATGATGCATAAGTACACTGAATAAGAGGACAACTAACGAACATTTAACTTTCTTTAGTAGTATTCCGTCATCTCAAATCCGGAATTCCAAGAGAACGGGGTTGATACTTTCCTAAGAAATTATGAAACTTTTCTTTGAATTGTGTTGAAATTATTAAACAACTTAAGTTTAAAAGAAGAACTTCCCAACGTACATACAGTGAAGTTCGGTAAAAAAACTTTATATTATTTTTATGTAATTATTGTTAAATTTTAAGGTCGTTAAATCCTCATAAGGACCACCTGTTGTTTCATGTAGCACATTCATATTTAAACGGGACATAGTTGATAGCCAAATGTGGCTTTGCTTTACAATAAGAAATAAAATTGTTTACAAGATTTCGTAAGTTCTGACCACGCGTGGCATACTGGCTAGCATGTCTTGACAGTGAATCAGAGGATTAATGGATCGAGACTTATTGCCACAAAAACGCACTCTGTGACCGTGAATGTGCTACAAAGGTGACGGTAGCAATCCCCAATTCGACCAACCAAGAATAGTTCAAGAGTTGACAATGAGTGTTGTTGACTAGCAGCCACCCTACCTTATAGTCTATCACTCCAACACTAGGAACAACTATGTGCAGATAGCTCTTGAGTTGCCTTGCGCGAAATTCTTAAACAAACAATTCTTACTATGAATAATGTCGTATGCTCTTATAATTTTTAGCATTTTTTTTTCACATTACCTGTATTAGTTCCGTATTGGATAAGGCTTAACATGCCCAACGGAAAGCAGATATATGAAATATGTGTTTGACTTGATTTAGGCCTATAGGTGAATAAAGAGGTAGGTTGTTGCATGCCATTATTGTTCTACTGATCAGAATGAATAACCAAATAGATTTTAACATAAATCCTGGCGATCATATTTGAAGTTAATCGTTTTGTTATTCGATTTATTCTTCAATTGTTTTATGGCTTTGGTTTATTACACTTGCCCCCAGTAGCACAGCGGTATGTCTGCGGACTTACAGCGCTAGAATCCGGGTTTCGATACCCGTGGTGGGCAGAGCACAGATAGCCCATTGTTTATATATATATATACTTGTATAACAGTAATCAAAACATATAAAAATATCCAAAATCATCATGAAAAGTGCGTAACTAAAAATAAATTAACATTTAGCATAATAAATGATACTAAATTAGCGCCGTCTGGCATTTACCGCAATCATGAGCGATATACTTCCAAGGTGTTTAATAATGGTTGGAGACGGCTTGAATGAGTAATGAAGAAAAACTTTAATATAAGTTTAACATAACAGCAAATGTACAACGTTTCGACAAGGTTTTGTCATCATCAGGTACATCAAGCCGTCTCCAACCATTATTTGTCTCAAAGTGGGTTCTTCATCATCGAATTCCAAGGTGTTTAACGCACGCTGATAGGCTGAACTGTATTCGCCGCACCAATCACCATAGACGACACATAAAATCAGTACTCGCACAGTCACTGCGGTCAACGATAGCTATATATCTCGTGTAAATAACATCTTGTGTCACTGCTTTTTCAAAACTGAAGTAATTATATATTTGTGCTAGTAATGGATGAGATTCAAATATTTTTTATATTGACTAAAACACTATTTTTTAAAATTCTCCCAAGGCTGATTTACCGCCGATAAACGCGGCAACACGGAAAATACATATGTTCTGTTTATTTATTCTCTTTTTTTTTTTAAATTTACACATAGTTACAGTTCTCACAAACCCAAATTAACTTTTATGCTCATCAATGCGATTTCAAACTTGTTTATTGACTGTTATTTTTACTTGTATGTATGACAAAGCTTCTACGTCTTTCTGCCGCCGTCCCTAATTTTAAGCTACTGACCAGAGAGAATGCAGCCAGTCGGTAACACCCAACCACCCACCATCGACATTAAAGGATTGACTGTCACTCTTATAACGCACCTACAGCTAAAACTGTGTTTTGTAGTATTGTACGAATTCGGACCTGGCTAGTCAGGTCCAAAATCCAACTCGCTCCAGTTGTTTTTTTACTGAAGTTCAAGTGATATTTACCGTGATTGTTTTTTTTAGCAAAAAAAAAAGCGAATTCTTAGTGTTCTGGTAAATGTTGTAATCCTGAAGAATCATTTATAACGTATGTTAAACATTTATGCATAAATTCTTTGGATCATTTTATTAAATGCTGATTTCTTAATCCTAACACCATCCAGAGTTTTTTAAATGTATACCGACCAATCGTAACTTTTACCCAGTCATTATATGAGTATTGCAGTGTAAATAAGCCCCTCTCCACCTCCCAAGTTCATATTAATGTATTATTCATCCAGTGATTTGTCCCTAAAATAACCATTGACTGTACATTTCATTACAACAATGACTTGCAAAAACAATGAACAGAAAGTTACTTAATACCTATCGGTATACTACGCATGCGTGTTATGTTGCCGCGACATGCGATACTTTACACTTTCACCGTAGTGTAACGTGCAGCCAAAACAACCTGCAGGATACGCTGTTGTATTTATAGTTTAGCAGTTTTCCACTTTCTGTAGCTCGGATTGTGGGAATAAAAACCACCACATATTCTCAGTGGATGTGTTCTACTGGGCACTCACTTCGCATACCAGATTTCAAGGCAATCCATTAACAAATACACGAGATATAAAGTCTCCAATTTTCATTGAATTTCTTTCTATTTTTTTTCCTTCTTTGTACCGAAAGTGCGGAAACTTTATTTCATAGAAAAATATTCTTAACTTTCATAGATTTGATTTTTAATTTGATACACTGATAGATCTTTACAACCTACAATTGGGTGTCAATTTTGGTCTAAATACAAGCCACATGTGAAAATGTATTCAACAAAAAAACACTCAAATATGATGAAAATTTTTGCACACGCCTATGCAAAAAGTCATGTAAGTTATCAGTCTAAAATTTTTATTACAGCTTCAACTAAGAGTAAAAGTGGACAATTTTTAGTGTTTTTTTTTTTCATTCGAATTAAACACGGCTACTTTAGAGCATCAAAACTATAGGTTGAAGGCACGTGTAGATACTTAAGTATTGGTTAGGTCAAGCAAACTAGATCAGCAGTTTCTAGTTCAAGGTTTCAAAAGAATCATACGGGTGGAAGGTTATTATTCATTGCCAGCTTTTCAGCACAAATTCACTAAATTTTATGAAGTTGTCCTAATTAAAGAGCGTTTAGCGTCACGTGATACTAGTTTAAGCAATTAGAATAAATAATGATACTTGATACCGCTGTACCCAGTGCATGCGTTTGATGACAAGAAACTGTTAATATATATTCCATGGCGTTGCTATAAAGGAAGTTATTAACACTATTTTAGAGATGAAAAAGTATCACCATATATTTTAAAGAATCTGGTTGGTTCTGTAAAATAAAGGTTTGTTCCTGATAATAGGGTTGCGATCCTAATGCTAACGTGGGTTACTATCGAGTGTCACCTTCTTACTTGCTGTGGTTTGTTGGTGTGTATTGACAAAAAAGTCATGATATCTAATCAAAAACACCTTAGGTGTGAAAAACAAAAGTGCGCCAAAAAAGGATTCAGTGTGCGACCTAAAGGAATGAAATCAAAATTGGCGGTCAAACTGGTAGCTATACTTATAGCATTGATAAGAATTTTACAGCAAATATTCATTCATCAGATAGCTAGGCCACGTGTTTTGTTTTACCCACCATCATGCCCCAAGCTATCAGCACTACGTACTTACATAAAAACTGTCATGGGCATGCAAGGGATCGTTTAGAATAAGTATCTATGATGTTTAGATTTTTTTAACATTTCGTATTAGGGTTACCTAATAGGAAATAAAGGGATCTTGGGAGGGAGGCTGCACGAATTTAAACGATAATTTCGTATCAGTGTCTGTTGTTGTTTTTTATAGTTGTCGAGACAGATAACATTGAGTGCCGTAAATGCGAAGAATCAATATATTTCATAATCACAAGATAGTTATATTCATTTAAATATCAAGTAATGCATTTAAATAATATATTATACTGAAATTAAGGCCAGGTCTGGCCTAGTGGTTGGTGTGGTGGACTCTGAATTTCATTTAAATATCAAGTAATGCATTTAAATAATATATTATACTGAAATTAAGGCCAGGTCTGGCCTAGTGGTTGGTGTGGTGGACTCTGAATCCGAGTACCTATGGTTCTTCTTCCGTTTCCAAAATCTCGCTCTTTGCATTTTGGAGCGGCGCATTATATGAATGCGAGTTAAACCTGTTATTTCATCAGAATAACCCAAGAACTACCTGGTCGTAGTTACTGTTGATAAGTTACCTTCCCTTTAGTCTGTCAGTTCAAAATTATAGAGGCTATGCGCATATAGCCCTTTGTGTAGCTTTGCGTAAAAATTCTAAAACAAGCAAAATCATTACTGTCATTGATGTTAATCGTGTCTTATAAACGGTTACACTAGGCTACACCATGAACCACTACTGTGGTTCATAATAGGGATCGCTTATTTGTTTGTATTTAGTACTAGATGTACTTGCGTAGGGTCGCCGAAAGTGTTTTGTTTCAAAAGCAAATAAAACCTAAATTAAGAGTGAAACATATTTTTATTTCTTGGTGTTGAAGTTCATATGTCATGCTGTGTTGTAGCCTACAAAGTGCATAATTCTTCTTGTGATTCATGGCATGCGCACGTTTTACTGACGTCACGACAATCAAATTGCAATGTTAAGTGTCCCGTAAGTGACGTCATTTTACTGACTGATAGACTACACACTACTGTATAGTGATGCAAGTGGTTAAAACAGGTGGCCCCTCCAAGAGGCCTTCGGTCCCCATTCGTGAAAATTATAGGCTACATTATATACATATATTCCTTGTGTTGGTGTGATGACCACAGTAAACATTTAAACATGATTGAAAATCATTTTAATAGAATATGGGTTTGTCCCCCGGTGTTTCAACGGTAAGTCTAACGGTAACGCTACGTATGGGGTTTCGATACCTACAGTGGGCAGAGCACATATAGCATATTATGAAGCTTTGTGTTTAACAACCAACAAACGAAACACGTATTTACAACACGTTGAATTTTTATTATGGAGTTCAATTCAACATGTTAGCTCCAATAAAAGCTAGATGAAAGATTTTATCGTGATCTAAGCACGGTTT
>NW_013665633.1:611351-615415 GCF_000517525.1 Limulus polyphemus | reverse complement strand
TAGTTTAGTTTATATATCGTGATCTAAGCACGGTTTTTACTGATGTTTAGTTTAGTTTATATATCGTGATCTAAGCACGGTTTTTACTGAAGCATTGTTTAGTTTAGTTTATATATATATCGTGATCTAAGCACGGTTTTTACTGAAGCATTGTTTAGTTTAGTTTATATATCGTGATCTAAGCACGGTTTTTACTGAAGCATTGTTTAGTTTAGTTTATATATCGTGATCTAAGCACGGTTTTTACTGAAGCATTGTTTAGTTTAGTTTATATATAACACTCACGTTAAATAAGGATGAGCTTGTCAGATAAACCTTTGTATTAAAACTTCTTTGTGTCTTCAATTAGATGTAGTACACATCGAGTTAAACTACAGCTCTGGTGTTTTTGTAGTCTGTTACGCAAAATTTCTGATTACACTTCTTAAACTTCCGCTTTGAAAGCTAGAAGTGATAACGTCATAAGTGTGAACGGTCCGAGAAAGATTATGACGTGTACATCTGCATTTTTGTTTCCGTAGTTGTATGAATTAAGACAATTGTAGTTTTGTTTAAAAGTCGCATGGTAAAGAACAGTTTCATGTTTCGTTCCGAAGGCCATCTATGGACAGAAATAGGACATTCGTCGTTCGTTTATAAATTCATTTCCCGTGTAAAGTAGTCCAGTCTACCGGCGGAATGCTACTGATTCACTTTATATGCATAGAGTGTTGTTATAGGATACTGAGCTAGCAGAAACGGCTCATTATTTTGTAACTGTGCACTTTAGATACTGTGTTACAGGATACTGAGCTTGCCGAAATGTCTGATACTTTTTACCAATATAATTAACATAATGTGTTACAGTATACTGAGCTTGCTGAAATGGCTGATATTTTTACCAATATAATTAACATAATGTGTTACAGTATATTGAGCTTGCCGAAATGGCTGATATTTTTACCAATATAATTAACATAATATGTTACAGTATACTGAGATAGCCAAAACGCCTATCTGATATTTGTTGTTTTTTGCTATTGTGTGGTGGTGGTGGTGGTGTGTGTAACCTTGCCGAGCTCTTAAACATAGATATTTCACAAACCAAATTGTAGTAACAGTTTAAGTATATTAAGAAGCCCAGCTAAAATTTTATCATAAAGGTCACTGAGCTTTTACAAGGTGCCAGTTTTTTTTGTTTTTTTAAGCATGTATATAGTCAGTAACTATGGTGTATAATTCAAGCTTGATTGTACTACTAAGTCACAATGATTATTCCGTCATGTACCACTGTGAGAAGACATTTGTCAGTAACTGTAGTGTATAATTCAAGCTTGATTGTACTACTAAGTCACAGATGATTATTACGTCATGTACCACTATGAGAAGATATTTGTCAGTAACTGTAGTGTATAATTCAAGCTTGATTGTACTACTAAGTCACAGATGATTATTACGTCATGTACCACTATGAGAAGATATTTGTCAGTAACTGTAGTGTATAATTCAAGCTTGATTGTACTACTAAGTCACAGATGATGATTATACGTCACGTACCACTTTGAGAAGACATTTGCGCGACTAAAAGTAATTCTCTAAAGTTTCTTCCAAAATTCTCAATGCCCCCGGTGGCTCAGCGGTAAATCTGGAGTCTAAAAATCGGGTTTCGATACCCGCGATGGGCAGAGTACAGATAGGCCATTTATAACTTTGCGTTTAACGACAAACAATCGGTCTGTTTTTGGATTTGATGCATCGACGTGTATTTAGTAGGATACACTTTTTTTCCACATCGATTTTATTTATTGTTTTGAAAAGGCCCATAATTAGAAGACATGCCATAGTAATTTAAAACAAGAATTAATGTGGAACTTGATACAAGACAAACAAAGTGTTCATTCAGTTTCATAAAACAAAATCCAACAAGTATTACCAAAAGAAAAATCCTATGTACAAAAAAATAAAAATAACAACAAACAAACTCGGATGAACGTTTATGATGCCAGTAAAAAAAAATGTACATCTTTAATTAGCTTCATAATTGTTTTAAAACGTTGGTGTTTTTATCTTGTCAGGAAGAAATTATGTGTATTTTTATATCAAGTTAATTGTTTAAAGAAAGCTCTACGACCGCTTAACGTGTAACCTAGATTACATCCTAGTGAAGTGACGACGGGAGTAATCACGTCACTGATTAAAGATTCTTAGAGATAACACTGTTTGCTCAGCAACCTATACTTATAGCAAGCGTAAACAGTTATACTTTAGATTTTCAGTCCAAATTTAATTGACTTGCAAGTAATTTCAGATGAACCCCCCCAAAACATGTTTTCATCATGCAATATGACAGAAAAAAGTGGGGGAATACAATACAAAATAATCGATTTGATAAAGAAAAGGGCTTTAGTTAACTGGTCAGGTCAGAGATCCCTAGGGTTCCGGTATAGCCAATTCTAATTTTGAGATACTGATCAGAAGGAAGGCAACCAATTTGCATCACTCGCCGCCACAAGGGCGTTGTCCGGCTCCTTGAACTGAATAACGGCATTGACTGTAACTTTTTTAATGGGCCCATGGCTGGAAGTGTGGAGCACGTCCAGTGTTATCAATGTTTAATTTATTATTAGTTTATTTAGTAATTTGATATTTAATGATTATTTAGTTTTCGAATCAAGAGTGTTAAAAATTAATTATTTTAAAAGCGCTAATTATGACAAATTTCGTTACGTAACTTGGTGCGAGTCATACGTTAAAGTTTTTCTCGTGGTGTGGTAATATGTTTGTCACTAGAGGGCTAGTTATTTCTAGATTTTTCTGCCGCGTGTTATAAATACGTGCATATACAGAATGCAAGTTAAGTGAGAGATAATTAGACAGATCTAGACTGAGTAATTGACAGTTTAGCAGTAACTGGCTTTTTATAAAGTAAAGAACAAGAAAATTATTTAAAGCTCTGGATACAACTGTGGTAGGCCCGCCATGCCCAGGTGGTAAGGGCGCTCAACTCCCAATATGAGGGTCGCGGGTTCGAATCCCCGTACACAAAATATGCTCGCCCTTTCAGCCATGGGGGCATTATATGTGACGGTCAATCCCACTATTCGTTAGTAAAATAGTAGCCCAAGAGTTGGCGGTGGGTGGTGATGACTAGCTGCCTTCCCTCTAGTCTTACACTGCTAAATTAGGGATGGCTAGCACAGAGAGCCCTAAGTGTACAAACAACTGTCGTAACCCAATGGGTAACGTAAGTGAATTTATCACTGATTGTATTGCGATAATAGAGTAGAGAAGAAATAATTCGTCTTGTCGGTTGGGTTCTAAAAAATAGTTGAACCAGCCTGTGTGGACTTTTGACGAAAAATAGAATTATTTAAAGCTCTAGATTCAACTATACCAAACAATAGTGTAACGAATTTTTGTACATAAGTTTGACTTGTTTTGAATATATATTATTTCAAGATAAGTGGATTGTGTTATGTCTATTTATTGTTGAAATTTATTGCCAACAAGTCACAGACACCTACTGGAAAGAATCGGGCCCAATAAAAAACCCTGACACAACTCCACCCCACATACACACACACACACACACACAAAATGAATAAGAAATGAAGGAAGAAAGAAGTTTCTAGAGCAGTAAACCTCAACTCTTTGAGCTGTGCGGACCCTTCTAACTCAAGGAAAGAGCTCAGGTCCCGATCCTACCTGATAGTAGTCAATAATAGTTTGAGAAACTGTGTTTTAGGGCTTGGGATAATTATAAAAGATACAGATGTCATTTTAATCTTTCATAAACAATACTTCTAGCTTTATATAAGATGTACACGGAGAGTAAAAAATACTTCCAAGATAAGTTTAGCAAGTCTCAAGATACCCAAAGCAAAAATATCAATAATTATAGTATTTTGGCACTTGTGTATAAAGTTAAAATCATAAGTAATATTCAACGTTAAACTGGTACACAGTTAAAAATATTTTATTTAGGCCTATCTATTGCCTTCAAAAAGTTGACGACTTTACATGAGGATAACGTTGTAACGTCGAAACATGAAGAGTCGTCAACTTTTTTGAAGGCAATAGATAGG
>NW_013665633.1:606910-610474 GCF_000517525.1 Limulus polyphemus | reverse complement strand
TCCATACATTCATCTCTGCCAGTAGCTCAAATTGTGCTCTATATGCTTCCCACGGTGCTTTCCCATCGTAGTCCTGTGGCTTCCTTCTTACTGAATCACTCCTATTACTGGCATTCATATCTGGGATGTGACTTCTAACAGGACTGAATATGTTTGCATTAGGGTTTAGCTGCGGGATCTGGAAGGGGCTTCCCTTTGTCTGTGGCTGATTAGGTCGATGGCTAATGTATCCTCCTTGGGTAAAAGACAATAGATCGTCCTTTAATGTATCTAATTCGCTTTTAAATTTACTAATGTTTTCTTGCCACTGTTGTTGATTTTCCTGTAGTTCCTGCTGACTTTTTTCTTGTTGCCACTGCTGTAATCTCTCTTGTTTATTTTGCTGTTCGAGCTGCCATTGTTGCAGGTTTTCTTGCCACTGCTGTTATCTCTCTTCCTGTTTCTTTTATTTTTCCTCCAACAACTGCTGTAATTTCTCTTCTTGTTTATTTTCTTTTTCCTCCAACAACTGCTGTAATCTCTCTTCTTGTTTCTTTTCTTTTTTCTCGAACAACTGCTGTAATTTCTCCTCTTGTTTTATTTTCTTTTTCCTCCAACAACTGCTGTAATCTCTCTTGTTGTTTCTTTTCTTGTTTATTTTCTCGTTCTTCTTGTTTCTTTTGCTGTTCTTGTATTGCTGCCATCAAATCTGCTGAGCTGTAGTTTGATTTACCGCTTCTCGTTTCCATTTTTTTCCGTCCCACTTTCTGACACCAATTTGTTACGTCTCTGTTCGTTAGTTAATTTTCCGTATAATTTTTTTCGAAGAAACTTTCGTGATACTAGTCCTTTCTTAAATAAAACTGATTTATTCTTTCTAAATACAACTTTGCAATACTCTTAATTTCCACAGTCACGCTATAACAAACGCTATAATTCACAACGAACGTCTCACGTGCTCGACTCAACAACACGTCTCTCTCTCTGTCCGCAATTCAATTACCCCTTGTTGCCGTCAGTTCTTGGCGTCTTATATATAAAAGACTACCGTATATCTAGTAGCCTCTCGAGACTTCAGGAAAGGACAGGATCCTTTTAGCAGTTCATGACGTGTTACTAGCGTCACGTGACCCCCGCTGTCGTAACAATATAATAGATTCAAACATCTCCACACGTTTGCAAAGCGATAGTCCACGAACAAGGATGTTAATCACTTTGTATCCCCCGTCCTAATTTATTAGAGGAATTAAATTGGTAGGCTGTTTACTGAATACTTAAAAGATAGGAAATATTGTGTTTATGTTTTTGAATAAGTTAAATCTAAGTGCAATAACTATTTTCAACTACTTACACGTGGCAAGATAGGTATTCAATTACGTAATAGTTAAATAGTTGAATATACAAGCAAGTGTCAAACATATAATGGTTACAAATAATAAATTACCAAACTTTCTCATAACCCTAACAAGAAAGCAAATAATTTGTATTCCCGATACCAATTTCCTAACAAATATCAGCAGTAGCGCAACTAAGCCTTTAAAAGTTATATTGCAGATAGCACTTTGTCCCCGTTCCGTTGCATGTATTGAATTACATTAAAATAACGGTATTTTATATACCACTAGCCAGGTTGTCCGTTCTGCACTATGGGATCATCTAATCGTTCAAACTTAATAATATTACCAACTTACGCGTGATTCGTCAGGCCGTTGAATATTTTCCCCCTCTTCACACTTCTTATCACCCCTACAACAAGAAACATTTTTTGCGCTTCAGTTCCCTTATAGGTCAAGAATTAACTGTTAATCGTTCAGGTATTGTTTTGGGTACATTCCCAGTCTTGGCCATGCCAGTAGTTAGCGGTGATTCCAACAAATAGTAAACAAGAGCAGTTGTTTCGAATTTTACAACCATAAACGATTTGCAGACATGTTCTATAATTCTTTCAGTCACGAATCTTCAAGGATGAAAAAAAAAGATAATATTACTGGTATTTGAAATAATAACCAACAACAGATAAAGCTGTTGTTTTATCTCTTATAAGCCTGTTAATATTTTATCTACTTATTGCATTGGTGTTTCGCGACCAGAATATAAGTCTGTTACTATGCAAGAAAACAGCCTTTTCTTTTATTAGAAACAAAGAAAAAGAAAATTATGAACACAATATGCATAATTACACCTAGCATGACTGACTTTCCACAAACATTAAGTGTTAAATAACAGTAATATGAACATTGTTCATATACAATCGCATGTATAGTAAATGAAAGAGGTGAAATAACCCTTAGCAATATGGCTGTCATTCTTTTCGTCCGCTTACCCATCAGAGTTTTATGTAGCAGCTACAAACAAACACCACTGGTACTCTGGTCACGAGCTCAGCCCCTTAGTTTAAGTCACTGTAACGTTTGTCAGGTTGGCTTGGTGTCGAGGAAAGACGGTGTGCAAACAGCAGCACTAAAACATTGCGTGTGATGATATAAGTAACTTTTCCATCTTCTTACTATAATGGGCCCCCCAGTGGCATGTCTGCGGACTTATAACGCTAGAAACTGGGTTTCGATACCCGTAGTGGGCAAATTACAGATAGCCCATTGTGTAGCTTTGTGCTTAACTTCAAACAAATACTATAATGGGCGTAGCGTGTATATCAGTATGTATGTATGTAACCAAAACTCCTGCACCATCTATTGAAAGTCACCACAAACAAAAATCCACCAAAAATTTCACTCTTTGGGTATTCAAGATTGAGACAATTAGAAACATAACTGTGGTGATATGTGCAACAACCATTTCTATATAATAGAACAATTTTGAATAAAAATACTTTCCTCACAACAAGAACACGATTTAAGAAATAAACTGAAGTAGATCCTACGACAGGTAAGACTGTTTAGGGTATTTGCGCGGGAACAGGGTTACCAACCGTCCTTAAATTTATGAACATGCAATAAAAAAATCACATTTTAGTACTTTTCGTAAATAGCAAGTTATTTTCGTGATTTTAGTTCAAAGTAAAAGACGGCATGTTTTCCATTGTTCAGCAGCTTACCCAGTTAACTTCAACGACAATGTTTCGTCATTTTAACAAAGTTCCTGTTTTCTATTATTGCCTGTCCTTAAGCACTTCAACAGTAAGAAACTGTTACGTAATCTCTGCTTTCTGAGCATAGAACACGGAGATGAGGGGAAGCAAAGACGTATAACAATAATATGAAAAGACCTAAAGAAATTTAAGTACCCAAAAATATTCTATTTTAATAATGTATTTTACTGTTTCTTTTTTTAATGATGTTAGTTTTAAAAAAGGCCACTGTTTGTTTGTATCTAAGTGTTACGTATTACAATTTCGAATGGTCTGAAACCGAACTAAATGATAATTTAAATTTAGTAGTTAAATAAATGTTGAAATATCTCCAGTTTATCATATTTACCAACAAGATTGATACACACAGTTTTCTTTTTTCTTAATACAAATATATTTTAATACACATACAATAATACACTTTACAATAACAATTATTACAAACAATGATTTATGTACAAATGTTTTACAAACTTACAAGCAATATAAAGTCTTCT
>NW_013665633.1:600926-606579 GCF_000517525.1 Limulus polyphemus | reverse complement strand
AAGCGTTATAACAATCACAATTATAGCCTGCGAAGTGTATAGCAAACCAATAGTAGATACTGTTTTTGTTTTTTTTGGTCACGTTGCGTTGGTAATATTTATAAGCGTGTGGAGAGTTTCTCGAAAATTCAGATTACGTAACAGTACAAAACTACACTTGCGTTTACGTATACACATATATTGTTGATTCTTACACTCGAGAATATTCTATAACTTTTGAGTATATTTAACACTACAAGCTATGCATGTTCCTAAATATAAACTTAATCTAAACAACGTCGATATTAAGATAAATAATAACAAATTCGTTACAACATATATAGTGTTTATGATATGCCTATAATCTCTGTAGTGTGAAGACTTTGTTGTACATACGAATATATATATTATTTTGAAAACAAGTGAAATGCGTGCTGTTTATTTATCGTTGAGTTTATTGCCAACAAGTCAGACACCTACTTCAGTAGAATCCTAAGCCCAACAACAATATATAATATATTTAAGAAATACAAATAAAAGCCTTTTATTTTGAAAATTAGCGAAAAAGAAGATTATATTTTTAAATTTCTGACATATTATTTAACCCCCCAGTGGCACGGCGGTATGTCTGCGGACTTACAACGCTAGAAACCGGGTTTCGATACCCATGGTGGGCAGAGCACAGACGGCCCTTGTGTAGCTTTGTGCATAATTAAAAACAAAAACAAACATATTATTTATTTATGTTACTTCCCTTATATCATTTGTAGCTTCAGGAACATGTTCTCAAGCCTTCGAGCTACGTGTTATTTGTTCTTTCAACCTAAATCTTATGTTAACAGTTTCGTTGTCACTGGTAACTTGATGAAGGACTGTTGCTCGTAACGTCATTTCCTTGTTTTATGAATAAAGATATTTTAATTTGGCGAGTATTTCACCACTACTTTATAATATATTTTGCATTTTATTATGTCATCCCATACACAATTATTTTATTACTAATATTGTTGTACTGAAAGTATAAAATTAAATATATATGGACAACAAAATTGGAAAAAATATTTGATTTCTTAATATTTCTCCGTTGATTAAAGAGGTTTGTTTATTTATTATTAAAAACGCTGATGATATGACAGAAAATAGCTTAATTCAAAAACGATTTAAGTTTAAAATTCATGATAACTTTTATGCACTTGGCTCCAGGCTAGGTGATCCCACACTACAGCTTATTATGCCAACACTCACTACACTTATAAGGTTTCACGCCACACACACACCCCTCACGGCCACCTTGTACTCCCGTCACTAAAATCATAATGAGCAGAGAGTAATCGAACAATTCTATCTGGATAAATGGATTTTGGCTTTTTTGACTCCTATTTCGAGAAATCAGGCGTGACGTGACATACATTGGTTTATATATAGGTTAGATACTGATTTTACGAACTACAGACGAAAGCTATGCTTCACAATACTACTGAAATAAACATCTTTGAACCCATTTATGTATAGTTTTAGCACTAAATTTGAAAATTATTAAAAATTAATCAAAGTCTAGTAATATGGAACTCTTTAAATTAATTGTCGTGTAGATATTTATGAAGTGATTATTGAACTTTTGTGAACCCAAATCGGACAATCTAAATAAAATTGTGAATTTTTGTAAATGAAGACGTCATTTTATAAAAGATAATTTTATAATTTGTTATGAAGAGCGACAAAAAGTTTTACCTTCAGTCGCTTAGCCGGAAGTTACATAGGCTTAATAAATGAATGTACTTGGCAGTAAGCTTGAGAGACAACCTGGGGCGCTCAGAAACTTGTTTCTCTTCAGCCCCTACACGCGGATTTAAGATTTAGATATACTGGAGTGTGATTAGACTTACAGGCATCATGGTGGGTATGATAACTTCCGATAGTTGTGCTTAATTTCTAACTTGGGAGGGTAACATTATCTAGTTATTTTGCCACAAAAGCATCCAGATGAAGCCACGAATATCAGACGCGACGAATGTAGGTTTAATGATGGGAAACACACTATTTAATAGATCACTATCTTCTCATATCCAAACACTACGGGCCTTATTATTACACTTTAGAAGCTGGACTCTGATTGGATTACATCTAGAGCAAGGTCGCCAAAAGCCAACGCGCGTGGGAGTGGCAATCAGAATAAGGTCATTCGTGTTCAGAAAATATTTTAAAACTTACCTTTGTCTTTGCAACTAAGTGTAAACGTATATCTGACCAATGACGTTAGATCAAGAAGGAGAAAACGTTTTAATTGGTTGGCTGGCTTAAATTAAAAGATTTGAGTTAGCCTGTATTGCAATCATTTGTTAAGTGTTAGTTCGTAGTATCTATGGTGTAATAAG
This sequence comes from Limulus polyphemus, assembly GCF_000517525.1. Taxonomy (NCBI): domain Eukaryota; kingdom Metazoa; phylum Arthropoda; class Merostomata; order Xiphosura; family Limulidae; genus Limulus; species Limulus polyphemus. The sequence goes on along the minus strand of NW_013665633.1, from coordinate 604,225 downwards.
CTAGGAAGCAAACAAATGAGGGGGATTTAGCGCATATTGGGAGAAGGAAGATTACAGCACTTAATGCTGTACTTGTTAAAATTGACTTACGTGTGAGCGTTTCACTTAAACTCCGAAGAAAACTTAAAGTATTGAAATGTATTGCAGTTGAAAGTAACTATAATTACATGAATGCCAGAGTTGCACAAGCTTCGATACCAATAAGAGGCAGGACAAGAATACTTAACCCGACAGTTTCTGTTTTATGGAGACCGGTTCTCAACACTCCTAGGTGTCAGTAGTCTCAACAAGTGGTCGTAACAGGTCTCCTTAACCATATTTGCTGATAAGTAATAACTGTCGATAAAACGTGCATATAATGGCCGAGTTGAAGCACGATGAAAGAATTTCGACTACAAAATCTCTTCTGATGTATCTTGTCAGGTAGTATTTATTTTGTCCCCGTTTTAGCATAATAGTAAATGATGTAGCTTTAAGAAAGTAAGAGTAAATTATGGAGGTAAGTTTCAAACAAATAATAGAGAGAAAAACCTGTAAAATATCGGAATTACATGACGTCATTTAATGTTCAATTAAACCGAAATATGTAGACATTTAAATACTTGTAATAGATATATCATATCCAACTCGGAGTATCCACGTTAACGTAGCGATAATAAAATGTCATGCTGGTTACTTAGTTTTGTAGCAGAATATTACAGTAAAAATCAGAATTAAGCGCAGAGTATCCATGTTAACGTACTGATAATAAAATGTCATGCTGGTTATTCATAGTTTTGTAGCAGAATATTACAGTTAAATCAGAATTAAGCGCAGAGTATCCACGTTAACGTACTGATAATAAAATGTCATGCTGGTTATTCATAGTTTTGTAGCAGAATATTACAGTTAATTCAGAATTAAGCGCAGAGTATCCACGTTAACGTACTGATAATAAAATGTCATGCTGGTTATTTAGTTTTGTAGCAGAATATTACAGTAAAAATCAGAATTAAGCGCGCGCGTGCAAGCGTTTGTGATCAGCATTTGTAAATCTGAGCACGTCCTAATAGTTAGTCAAAAATAAAAAACAAACCATCGCTCCCAGCACTTTTGGGCTGTGGGTGCATAATAAGAGTGACGGTCAAATCCCATCATGTTTTTAAAGTAGTCCACGAGTTGGCGATGGGTCGTGTCGACTAGCTTTCTTCCCTATACTATAGTCTGTTACTTAAAACACAAACAATATGAGTAAGGTTGTTTTTAGAGTTAGAACATTAAACTAATAACTGTTAATAAATCTATACACCGTAATAACCAAAGAATTTTACCCTTTAGTAGTTTAATCAGCTTGTACAAGCTTGAGTTGTTTTGCGCGAAACTCAACAACAGTCACAGTGTTCGTTTGATTCTTCATGGTAATTCCCTCTTTTTTTATAAATCCGTCAGTTGTGTACGTCCTCCCTTCCTTTGCAACTTTAAAATGGCAGTTTGCCAGATTCTTATAGTACGTCAGTGTGACGTCAATATTTAAGTAAATTTTCGTTCTTACCTTTCCAGGAATGAGTCAGAGTTCAGATGTATCTTATGTTTCAATTCACCGTCACACTGACTTATGAACCGGTTTTATTTAGAATAATTCGAGTTCAGTCAACCCTTAAAAAAAAAACAACCAGGGAGCTTTAGTTATTTTCTTTTTTGTAACCCAAATAATATTTCGTTAGTTTTGTCAGAAAACTTCTGGTTGAACCATAAATGTTTCGCATTTAATTCTGCAACATGGAATGCTAACACTAGAATACCTATCTGTTCTTTATAACTTTTTCTCTATTTTATGCCAGTCCTAATAAAAGTTATAAATCATTTCAGCTATCATGTTTCTTACTGTTGAATTACTAAAGTAGACTTAATCGAAAATGTTTCTTGACAACTCATATTGCTTAGAGTAAAAGACTGCGTCAGAACATGTACTGACTTATTAACATTAGGTTGAAATGTGCATTACTATTAAAGCATGTATCGACACCTTCAAGTAAAGTTGAAATGTGTGTCAGAACATTTCTTGACACTTTTACGTTAGGTTTAAATGTGTGTGAGAAAAAAAGTTGGTGTCTTTTCGTTAGTTTGATATGTGCGTCAGAATATGAATTGGCATCTTTGAGTTGAAAACCTGCGTCAGTGTACGTTTACAATTTACTTACGTTAGATTAAATTCAGTAGAAAACATATATCAATACCTTTGTATATAAACAAACTCTGAGTCAGAATATATATTGATTTTACTTAAGATTCAACTGTATCAAAACATATACTGATAATTTACTGTCTATTAGGTTTAAGTATGCTAAGACATATACAACAAGTTACTTTACGTTAGGTTTAAGTATGTGTACCAACAAAATACGGTAGGTTGAAGTGTGTTGTAATATATATTAATAAATTTCTTGACGTTAGGTTTAAGTGTGTTACAACATGTTCCACAAAGTTACTTTAAGTCAGGTTGAAGTGTGTGTCAGTACAACTTATTTTTCGTTCGTATCACTTACAGTTACGACGCATTGAATTCCACACAACTTTCAATGATTGGTGTTAACCCTTGATGTATTACAGGATGGGTAGTTTTACTTCGACTCCAAAGATCCTGAACGAAGACAGGGCGGACAGTGATTTGGATATAAGAGAAAAAGTTACCCGGGAAGAGTTGATGCTGAAGTGTAAAGAAGAGTTATCACATCTACCTCTACAAATTAAACGTTCATTTCATTATCTACAAGGACTTCCCGCCCCCGAAGAATCGACAGTGGACGGTGTGAAACCACGTGACCCGGAATCTATTCGTATTATGCAATGGAATGTATTATCACAATGTAAGTTCTCAGTTTTTTAAAAAAAAGTGTACAGACTTTACATAATTTAAGATAGAAATTACTTTACATTTGTTCCGCATAGGTTACAATTACAGCATCATTTCTTTACGAAATTAGAATTTTTTTTTTCTTGAAATTTGATAATCGGATTTGAAAATAAAAAAAAAGGAAAATAAAAATAACTTTTAATTTATTTTCGTAAGAATTATAGACCACGAGATCTACGTGAAATACACGTTTTAATAATTTCTAAGTGTTGTTAAAATACGAAATGATTACGTCTATCAAGAAAATGTCGTAGATTAATTGCTGAATGTTTAAAACGGTGCTGAAAATCGAAAAATCTCTTACTAATCCCTATTACCCATGATGACCAGCAAATAATTTATTTGTTGTATTGCGTCGCCCCCCCCCAGGATGACCAGCAAATAATTTATTTGTTGTATTGCGTCG
>NW_013665633.1:588789-600913 GCF_000517525.1 Limulus polyphemus | reverse complement strand
CAAACCAGAATTTATATATACTGAGTGAATGCCCGTCATTCATGTGACGATAAATGCTTTTTTTTTTTCTTCGGATCAGAAACATATTTTCAAAAATTACATCACAGTAAGAATATATATAAAAATATAATTTTTTTTAGTATTTCACGAAAAAAAAATAGTGTATATTTTGTCATCATCTTGATTAGAATTTTGGGCTTGTGTATATTTTGCTGTTATGTTCAAATCTGCTTCTTGATAAAGCGGAATAATATATGGTTTTGGGTCCTTTTTAATTCACCATACAATAACCTGAATTAATTTAGATATGTGAATAATGTTATGGCATTGCGCCTAGTTTATTATTCTATATTATACGGCTAATTAACTGCTGTTTAATAATTGAAAAGAGAATCTGTGGCATAGAAATTCATTCCTTCATTGGCCTTACCTTGTGGACTGCAGTTCCGCCTATTCAAGGGTCATCAAGGAACTTATTAGATTTCTGCATCGCAGATTCTCTTTTGAATTTTACATTTGGTGAATAAAACCAACATATATATATATATGGGTTACTGATTGATTGTAACCGACAACATTTAATCTCACATGAATATTTAAAGGATATTCTGCGTAGTTTGCAAAGATGCTAATTATTTATCTACAAATAAAACGATGAGATATTACTACTTTCCCTATTTAGTTCTTTGTTCGCTGTCAGATTCTCTGTGAAGATCCATTCTAAGAAAGATCAAGAAGGCACTGTTTAGATGACATTCTGAGGTGGAGAATATTAGGATGAATGGAAGAGACGAGATGTTGCCCGGAGATGTGTCAGAGGCCGTTCTAGAGCCACGACATATCAAACTGACCATTATCTGGCTTTAATTACCAGACTCCACAGAGCCCTTAGTTGGTCAACGCGTACGAGAGTCATCCACAGCTACGGGAAAATCTGTATTGAGACAGACCGTAGCCCAAAACCCTCATGAGAGGGTTGTGTATGCCAGACGCCCAGTTGTTTATGTCCCGCTAACACTCTCCCAGAACCAGGTCCGTTTATTCTAATGTCGCTAACATCTGGAGTGAGATCAACAATGCTGGTGCAATATTAGATTCATGGACGAGTCAAGATTCTGCCTTGAGACTGATTCTCGACGTAGGTTGATTTGGAGAGAGCGGAGAACTCCATATAATTCCTCAAACACTGCGGAACGGGACCACTACAGAAGTGGTAGTGCTTGGTCTGGTCATACATTATGACCAATTATCGCACAGACCCTTCTCGTATTTGAAGACAGGTTCTTAACTAGTCTGCAAATAGATATGATATACTCTGATAGTATGTTCATGTTTTCAGCGGTGCTGTTGGCACCGATTTCATTTTAATCGATGATAACGCTCCCAACATTGGGCTCGGCTGGTGGATCAATACCTTGAAAGTAAAAATATCGCCCATATGGATTGGCCATCGAGGTTAACGGATCTGAACCCCATAGAACATGCCTGGATTTGCTCTACAGAGGTTGGTTTTCAATCGTCAACCGTCTCCAAGTGCCTTTGGGGAGCTTAGATATGTCATCGTACAGAAGTGGAACTTGTTTTCTTTCATCATCTTTTTGGATAACCCCATTTCCTACAGAAGACGTTGCAAAGCGTATATTGATATAAAGGGTGATTATATCCCTTGTTAGGTGCATTTTGCTTATTAAATTCGATACTCATCGTTTGGAATTACTTATTTCATGGTCATAGCCAAAGGAAAAAAAAAGCCAGTAATTTTCCTTTCTACGTGTAATTACACGTTTCCTTTAAGAGTTTTTCAAGAAATCTGTGGTATCCAAAAAAAATCGTCGTTCACGGGATTCAAAATCGTTATTTTTCATTATCAATGCTATTATTTCGTCAGTTGTTAAAATTACCGCGATTCAAATAATATACAAAGATTGCTTCAGTTATTCTATACTTCCTGCATTTTTTTTATCTTTATTTCTCTCTCTCTCTCTCAAACACACACAGATTTCCACAAAATATGTTATGCACTTAACAACTTGGCCTTGAAAAAGTGTTAAAAAACTCGCTTTGTGACGCCTTCTTTACTAGAACAGATGCGCCTGCTTGACCCTAGTTGTGGTTATTGCCGCGAACTATAGGCGTTACATGGATGTTGAACCAATAGGGATTATCGCTCAGAACTACAGGGGTTACATGGATTTCGGACCAGTGGTGGTTATCGCTCAGTACCACAGGCGTTGCATGGATTTCGGACCAGTGGTGGTTATTGCTTCGAATTATTGGCGTTACGTGGATTTTGGATCAGTAAGGGTTTTCTAAAGAAGCGTTAACCGCAACCGAATTAAATTTCAGTTGATTTAATTTCTGACTAAGTAAGCCTCCTGACGCTAGGTTGACATGCAAACCTGTTTTGGATTATTTTGAATCCAAAAGCGGAAACACTAAAATCAATTTAAGACTACCTCGGTTGCATTGCGAAGTTCTATTTGACTGTTGTAGTCGACGAAATTACTCCCTTCCACCCCCATCCCAAAAAGAGATCTGGTATCCCTTCTTTTTTTCTGTAAATTAAGCATTGCTGACAACTTATTTTACGTTAGGTTGAAATACATTTCAAAATATACGAAGATACTGATGTTAGGTATAAGGTATGGGACTAAATCATTCTTAACATGCAATGGCCTTTAGTGGTTAGAGCGCAATTTATGGGTCAGGAGATCGAAAATCGTCACCGAACATGCTTGCCCTTCCAGTTGTGGTGCTGTTATAATGTGAAGGTAAATCCCAATTTTCGTCAGATCAACAGTAAACGGTGGGCAGTGTGTACTAGCTGCTTTCCATTCAGTCAAAATCAGGGACGACTATTTAAAACTGTCATTTTATGAAGAGAAGTTTTGAGGATTTAAACGTGGTTCGCGCCTTGTTATCTAAAAAAAAAAAAAAAAAATGGCGCACAGCACATTGTGACCATGGGTGCGCGATAAGAGCAATAGTCAAACCTAACTCTCCGATTTAAGTAGCCCATCTAGTGACTAGATGGAAGACATCTGGTTAACATCTCCAACTGATGGGCAACTCTAATCGGATCTAGTCATCACTTCAAAATTAGGAACGGGTAGCGCAGTTAGCTTTTACACGAAATTACAACAAATAACAACTAATCCAAGATTTCGATTTTTGTCTCGAGATTTGATTATTAACCCTTTCATTTCCAACGTAATCATAAGTAGATTTTGTTTTTCAGGTAAAATATAAGAATAACCAACTATGGAGATTATATTGTAACATAACCTCAAAAGTCATGCTTTCATTACTAACCAGTCTTCAAAGAATTTCACTTGTCGTGTAATAACTTAAAGCAAAAATTGTGGGTTACTTTAACTTTTTTCTTAGGCCTGGCATGGCCAGTTGGTTAGGAAGCTTGACTCGCAATCTGTGGGTTCGAATCCCCGTCCCACCAAACATGCTCGCACTTTCAGCCGTGTGGGCGTTATAATGTGACGGTCAATTCACTATTCGTTGGTAAAAGAGTAGCCCAAGAGTTGGTGGTGGGTGGTGATGACAAGCTGTCTTCCCTCTAGTCTTTCACTGCTAAATTAGGGACGGCTAGCGCAGATAGCCCTCGTGTTACTTTGCGCGAAATTCAAAAATACAAACAAGCAAACTTTTTCTTTGTGTGTGTGTTGATTTTCAACAAAAACAAAGTATGCATTTTTAACACGCTGTTTTACTTTTTTAATAGCTCTAGGAGAAAAAAACGATAACTTTGTTGCCTGTCCGAAAGAAGCATTGTATTGGAAGAGTCGGCGCTGGAGGATGTTAGAAGAAATTCTCACTTATGAGGCCGACATCCTGTGCTTTCAGGAAGTGGACCATTTTAACTTCCTTAAGAAAACGTTGGAAGCGATAGATTTTGCCGGGACATTCTTCCCGAAGCCTGACTCTCCGTGCTACTACATTAAAGGTAACAACGGCCCAGATGGTTGTGCGATATTTTATGATACTAATAAGTTTGACTTGTTGAAAACCGAGATTCGTATTCTAGAAATCTGTTCATGTCAGTCCAATCAGGTAATGATTTTGTGCATTTTTCGGCGAAAATCAGATGGACAAGAGTTTTGTGTAGCGACTACGCATCTCAAAGCTCGCCAGGGAGTGTTATTATCTTCAGTAAGAAATGAACAAGGAAAGGACTTGCTAGAATTTATCAGGTTACACCATGACCAGCGGCCAGTTATTATCACTGGTGATTTCAACGCCGAACCATCGGAACCAGTGTACAGTACATTAACAACGTGCGCTGAGCTCAAGCTAGACAGTGCCTATGCATATCTCAGTAATCAGCACGCGGAGCCACCTTACACCACTTGGAAGATCAGAGAAGAGGGGGAAGTCTGTCACACTCTAGATTACATATTTTTCAGTAAGGACACCATGGAGCTACAGTCCTTATTAGTCTTCCCATGTGGCGAAGACATTGGTGAGGATCGTGTCCCATCTTATCGCTATTCATCCGATCACTTTTCTCTAGTCTGTGACTTCCGTTTTAAGTAATACTTGTACAGTATGTAATGCTCTGTTAATAAAGGCCCTCCATCTGATAGCTAGATCTAATTGAAGTACCAAAAACACAGAATGCTAGGCTGACAACAGAAAGCCGATACTCACGTGTCCCAAAAGCGAGTTAACCTGCGTACACAATAACGATTACAAGACTCAGTGTTAACAGGAGAGCAAAGACTAACGGTATTACAGATATAATTAAAAAACGAAACTGATCGAGAAAATCGGGTCTCCTTGTGGTTTTTAAAACAATTTTTCAACACCTGTAGATATTTTAATTCTTAATCTTTCCATGTATTCGTAATCTTGTGAAAAGAGGTCAGTAGGGTTATCTGTTACTGTAGTGATAATGAAAGATGACAGTTTGCCCCCAAAAAGAAACATCAGCCTTTCAAAAGCGTTCGGATAATAGAGTATCCTATTTTTGTGACCCCTCATTTGCGTTAGGTTATTTTCGTGCCATCGTCACTCGTTATAATGAGTCAAAATATTCTTGTTTATTAGCTTTTTTTTTTGTAAAGTTAACAAACATTTAATGATCCGTCAACGTGCTGTTGATCTTGTTTCTTAAACTGTTCATTTATACTTTGCTTTCTGTTATACTTGATTTATTACCAACTTTTTTTTAAATAGAAGAATTACATCTGAAAGCACATAAAATTTTCAAAAAACCTGCTAGGTTAGACAGTTTAACTTGTGTTTACACTTCCAAGAAAAACGAGAATTACAATCCTAACGTGTTAGTGTAAGCTTTATGAGAGTTTTTCTGTGAAAATGGTTTCGCAATTAGTACAAAAATAAACTTTTAAATACAGCCTTTTTTACAACCACCAGGCCACTTCAAGTCAAAACGAGCTTGGCGTGATTTAGTGAACAGTAGACCGGGCTGTGTATTATACGATCCACTGTTTTCATCCCATTATCATAAAAAAAAAAAAATCGCGTTACGCACGTTGAGGCCATGACTGCTTTACGAGAGTGACAGTCAGATCCCGTTATCCGGTCTGATAAGAGTAATCCAATTATTACTGTTGTTATTAAGAACTAGAACGTTTGACTGTTAATAAACCCATACAGCCACAACCAAAGAATATTAACTTTTGGTAATCTAATCAGCTTGTACAAATAAAATTTGTCGAAGTATTATAAATTCGTAGAAACAAAAAAAAAAAACATTTTGGGGTAATTTCTAGATTCATCTATTTTATTCGTTGTTGCAAAATATGTTTTATTTTTGATACACACGAAAGTTTAACATTGAGAGTGATTTTGAGTTATATATAATTATTAGTTTTTTGCATTGAACAAGATTTAATGGTGCTGATATAATTTTTGTCTTAATTATTTGTCTGTAGTTATTGTTCACCTATTGAGTGGCCTGTCTCTGAAATCTCGTATTTTTGATGTCAGGGTAATTAAACATAATGTAGTATAGGAAACAGAAGTGGGTATAGTTAATTAAGTTGTACCATAAATCTTAAAACGATGTCGTGTCGTTCCACATCTATACCGCATTCATCAGTCTTTGTATATTATTACGTTATATAAGAGATGTTACTTTTACATACAGCAAATTATAGGATTAGAATACTCATCTTTTGTTTCATACTCTATAACAAATCTAGATGCAAACGATTAGAAAAATAATTGTCTGGAATACGCATTTATGATTGTAGATCACGAGCGCCAAAAATACGAGTATTATGCACGAACTAATTTGTACTCTCGTGCTTACCTTTACTTTTGTTTCATAGCTTGATTTAGATAACTTGTATCACTAGTATAATTTGCTGTTGTTGTTGATGATTGTTTAATAAAGAAGAAATATTTATAAAATAAAAATTCATCAGAAAAATATGTTTCGGTTTAAATTTACACACATTAGTATGACTGTAATTATAAATTTTACTATGCTTAAGACTTCCAATAGTCGATTGAAAAAATAAGCGAAAAGTTGTTATGAAATTAATACAAACTCAAAGTAATAAAGCCCTAAACAAATTTACTAGCTAAACCTGATTTGGAAGAACAAGGTGACGACAAGGACAGATATGGTTATATAAGTCCGTATATTTGTAACCTTGTTTTTAATTAAAGATTTTTCTTAGAGAAGCCATAATACCCGAGTATTACCTTTATTTAAAACATGATAATTTTTAGAATTTTCGTTTGTTTTTTTATTGAAATAAGATTAAATTGAGTTGAGTGTTTTATAAGATTTGATTACACAAAAACGTTGAAAGATTTTGTTATATATTTTTTAAATTATATTTTCAATCAATTTACCTGGATTAGCTTAAAAATAATTCTTCGCTTGATTTCTTTTTTATCCAAAACAATTTTTCTAGTACAATTTAATTCATAACCGATATATAATTTTTTTCTACAAATTTCAGTATCCACATTAGGCCTAGTGTTGTCCAGTGGTAAGTGTGACAGGCTGTGGATCTACGAGTCGGGTGAATGCGCACCATTGCCTTCAATAAACAAAATATCTTGCTTTGCACTTAAAAAAAAAACCCAACAACAACTAAAAAAACCGTGGCAGGTATTTAGTTTTTAAAGGAAAGATTAACTTTCCTAAACTGGGGTGTTCAAGGATATTGATATCTCCCCTTTGCCCCGCTCGCGAGAAAGAAAATTTTGCTAAGATCGTGTTAATTAATATCTGCTAATTGGTAGGTGTGAAGATTTGGCAGATGTCCGGGAGTCCAGGAAGCAGAGAGAAGACCAAGGCTGATGACGACGTTGATTAGAAGAAGAGATAACAACAGTCGACAAAGCATATCTCAACAAACGCCCTATAAACAGGGTCACATAGTGGCTGACATCTGTAAATTCATATATATATATATATACATACACACACACTTTGGGACCATGGGTACGTTACAAAGGTGACGGTTAAATTCCATTGTTTTAGGCAAGAATTGGATTGCTCCTAGTCTTATCAGTTCAAAATCAGGGACAGATGGTTCGCGAGTAACTTTGCACGAGTATTCGAAAAGAAACATGTTTCGCCATCTGTTGACACTTTGGTGCATTGCGACATAGCAACAAATGATGGATAAAATATTAATATTATATATGTTTAATTGTTAACAAAATAAACTAAACTAAAAGCTTTTTATCTAATGAAGATGAATCATTACGTTTATTGTGAAAATTATTTTGGAAATTCCAATCGTAATCTTTATTTGAAAAAAATTACGTATGACGTCGTGTATCGATCAATTTGTACACTTGACTTTTATATGAAAGAAATGCCCGCACATAAAATATGAAAGCAAAATTATTTCGTACATTTTAACTATATATGTATATATATATACATACAAAATTTCACTCATTCAAATCTACTGAGAAAATTTCACTATAATTTGAGTTTGTTTGTGTGTCCTCTAATTCCCCCCCCCCCCCAGTGGTACAGCGGTATGTCTGCGGACTTACAACACTGGAAATCGAGTTTCGATACCCCTGGTGGACAGAGCACAGATAGCCCATTGTGTAGCTTTGTGCTAAACTTCAATATAAACAAACCTCTAACTCTACCTAGGCTTTTGCATTTGGACCCGTAAAATATGGTTTAATAATTAGAAATGATTCAGGATGTGTCAAGAAGAAGTTATTTTTCTTTTAAAATGCATAGATTTAATAGCTCTAGTGCTGGTGGCTAAATATAGATCAATCATAGGGGTATTGATGGGATTTCTCCAGTTACTTCTTTCATGTACACATAATCTATGTACGTTCAATCCTTACTGGCATATTTAGGACGGAAACTACTAATATCTAAAACTGAAAAAAAAAAAAACATTCTACAATTGCATTTCGTTTTCAAATCCCATCAATTATTTCACGGATTTCTTTTTCACATATTGTCTATACATACTTTCAAGATAGAGACATATATATATATATATATATATATTAAGTGAGATGTTTTTGGGTCGTATGTTACTTATTGCTTTTCGATAAAAAAAATTAAAATATTATTTAAATATCCAAGCCCAGCGGACATGAGTAATTTAATTCTTATGTTCTTTCAGTCCTTATATCGCCACTAGAATACTTCAGAAGAAATCAAAGATTTTTATATTTGATCAATAATTTACTTGGAGTAAGGAAGCATATTATGCTAATATAATAATAGGTAAACAAACTGATTTATAAGCATAAGGAAAATGTTTTTATTGCTGGTGGAACATACTTCACCAATGTAAATCGTGCTATACAATTTTGCACCTACGAAGAAGACTTACTTATTGAATTGAACTACCCAAATAACATAGCACTATCTAACCAAAATATCTAAATAGAGTTTGTAACAAACTTCTAAACAGTGAAAATATTATGTTAACTCTAACCTTTCACCTACCAAGAACACAAATTTGTTTCATTCCCCTTTATGCCAGAAACTGCTAACAAAATTACTAGCCTTTTTAACAATTCGAGCATTGAGGTAAAAACTGTATTCAAACCTTCACATAAAATTAGCATCTTACTACCTAACCTCAAAGAATCCCTATTAAAAGAACAAAAACGGGGCATATACAGTATCTTATGTGATTGGGAAAGAAATATATAGGACAAACGTCACGTCCATTAGAAACAAGACGCAAAGGGCACATGCGTAGAGGCGATTTCCAGTTATCCGCTTTAAGGATCAAATTCTTTTCCTGCACCAACCCAAAACTAAAAAAGAAAGAGACTGTTTAGAAACTATAGAAATCAACAAAGAAAATGATCTCTTACTAAACCGTGATAATGGCGCTAACAACATCAGCCGTATTTGGCAAGGTCTATTCACCGTTCATACACTTGACCTCTACCTATATCCTATCACTTGCTGACACCATTTCCGTGACATTTAATTCCCGTGTCTTTTGTCATTGTAACGATATATAAACCTTGGATTACTTTGTACAGATCATACATGTAGAAGACAGACCAATGCTCTCTTGAAACACGTAGTATGTTCCACCGTCAATAAAACGTATCCTTATGTTTATAAATCATTGTTTGCCTACCTGTTATTATATTAGCATAATTGTTAAAATTTTAGTTTCCAGATCTCGTCAATCATTTAAGAGATTTAATATTCATTGATATAAACGGGTCGTAAAAACAATGTGTGTTTTATTATAAGACATCTAAATACACACACATTTCCTTTTTGTATTTCACATGTCAGTGAGGGTGTAATCATACCAAAGAAAGTACGCAAGAGAAGCTTACCAAGAACTGAAAGAAAAACGATTGTGAGTGCATACATAGCCACAACTCACCCCAGTAAAGATGTAGCCACAGATAAAACGAAACAATGACCCATCCCTATAAAATCAATTAATGAATTATATACATGATTTAATAACTTTCCAAAACCTCTCACTGTGTATCGCACGGGTACATCTGCTAGTAGCTATTATTTTAATTTTATTATAATTCTAAAAGAAAAAAAAATCCTCGTAGTAATTTGTTTTATGGACACATTAATTGTATTCAGTGGTTCAGCGTTAAGCTTATGTCTTATAACTATAAAAATAGGGGTTCAATACGTGCTGTGGGAACACTGCACATAGTCCATTGTGAAATTTTGTGCTTAAAAACAAACACTTATATTCTTACGGTTACTGTTCAAGTGAGAACAAGAGGTACTCGTATTTTCAAGTTTTATACCACTATTTTTTTTTTATAGAAATTAAGGTTGTAATGATAAATAAACCAAATAGTTTTATTGGTAAGGGTTAATAATTCTGTTGTTAAAGTCCGTTTGAACTTGAAACATCGCAGGTAAATTTAAGAAAAGTATTTTGTAAGTATGTCACTTACACTATAGCAGTTGATTTGGCGTTACGTCGAATATTAATCTCTTCTGTACCTAAATCACTACCTTTACTAATTCAAACCAAACAAAATCAGAAATCAATATAAGTGTCCCTCACTGGAAAGTCAACAGGCTTACGACGCTAAAAATCGGATTTCGATACCCTTCTTGGTTGCTTTGCGCTTAAAAATAATCAAACCAGTATTAGCAATTATACAATGAGCTTGGATGTGCTTAAGTCTCAAGCTGGCTTAGCGGTAAGCTAAAGGGCTTATAACACCAGAATACGGAGTTACATCCCCAAAGTGGATGTCACGCAGATAGTCCGTTGTTGAGCCTTGTGCTAAAAACCAACAAAAATAGAACATGAAATTTACATACCTCGTGTACTTCAAAAATAACAATCTAAAGTTAAAATAATTTAATAAAATGTAATATGAAAGTGTGTATGTTTGAAACCAGCGCGTGTTGTTTGTTTTATGATCTCCAAGTATAAAATTTTGAATAAATTAACGGAAATTAATAATTTATTTTTTTTAAACAAATGTAGGTTTAGACAATTTAGTTATATTTAAAAACAATGGAAAATATTTAACGTTATTTTTTTTCTTAGAAACCCACAGCACTGGGACATATTAAGACTCCCTCAACAGTCATTCTTGTTAAAAACAATGGAAAATATTTAACGTTATTTTTTTCTTAGAAACCCACAGGACTAGGACATATTAAGACTCCCTCAACAGTCATTCTTGTTAAAAACAATGGAAAATATTTAACGTTATTTTTTTTCTTAGAAACCCACAGCACTGGGACATATTAAGACTCCCTCAACAGTCATTCTTGTAATTTAAAAATATTTACAAGTGATTTATTCATTGTTTAAAATATTGAAGTCTGATGAAAACGTCTGTTGTCATTTAAGCCGTTTTTGTTTGGTTTGGTTTTTGTTTTGTGTTTTCAGTACACGGATCTCCGTCGCCAAACATGCTTGCCCTTTCAGCCATGGGAGCTTGTAATGTGACGGTTAATCCCAGTATTCGTTCTTCGAGAATAGCCTAAGAGAGGGTGGTGCTAGCTAGCTCCTTTCCCTCTTGTCTGGCCCCCGTTGGGACAGCGGTAAGTCATCGGATTATAACGCTTAAATAAGGGGTTCGATTCCTCACGGTGGACACAGCAAATACCCCCCAGTGGCACAGCGGTATGTCTGCGGACTTACAACGCTAGAATCCGGGTTTCGATACCCGTGGTGGGCAGAGCACAGATAGCCCTTGTGTAGCTTTGTGCATAATTAAAAACAAACAAACACAGCAAATAGTCCGATGTGATTTTGCTATAAGAAAACACATACTCTCTAGTCTATCACTTCAAAATCATGGACAGCTAGCACAGATAGACCTCGAGTAGGTTTGTGCGGAATTCAACAAAACACACGCACGCATATATATATATATATATACAAGATGCAGAAAAGTTAAGACAGAAAATGACAAAAGAATGATTCTAAGGCGATCTGTGTTAATCTTTATGATTTCTTATTAAAATGTTTTGTTTAAAAAATGCAGATTTCAGGCGCAATTCCACTCCCCAGCTTGTTAAGAGAATCCCCACACGCCAAGTTAATGTTTGACTGAACAGATCTTGTAAAAGCTTTAAAAAAGCTTGCTTTAAATTTTAGTTCGACTGTACACGTCATCATATTTCATTGAAAACTGAAATAAAACTATAAAAGTGGTTATTAAA
>NW_013665633.1:561241-587836 GCF_000517525.1 Limulus polyphemus | reverse complement strand
AGGTTATTGACGGTGATGATGAAAATTTTTAACAAATAAAATAGAACTTACACACACAAAAAGTCACACACTGTATCAAGATATCCACTAATAATGGCTGGAGACGGCTTGAATGGTGACAAAACCTTGTCGAAACGTTGTACATTCGCTGTTATATTAAAGTTTTTCTTCATTACCCATTCAAGCCGTCTCCAGGCATTACCAGTCTCAAAGTGGGTTCCTCGTCATCGAATTTAAAATATCCGCTAGTTCTTATCATTCCTTTCATTGGCAAACAAAGTTTTAAACCCAAATATCAAATTAAAAAAATAATCAAAACATATAACCCACAAATTAAGCTAAATTTAGTATTTATGTCAACATTTAGAATTAAAAATATGTTTTAAAGAGTAGAGTACCCATTCCTATGCGCTCGTGGATCGTGTATAAATACACTTATGGTAGCTGTAAAGTTACCTATATTGGTAAAACTACACGTCATCTACAAATACGTGCACACGAGCACATGGGAATTTCAGTTAGAAGCGGATGTGAGATAAGTAAACCATCCCAGTCTTGTATCTTATTGCACAGTGAGAGTTAAAACCACCCCATATTTCTAGAAAACTTTAAATTCTCGACTCCGGAACAACAGATTACGAATTCTTTATTAAAGAAAGCCTCTCCATTTTCAATGATCACTCAACACTAAATAATAACATCAACTCCTCCCTGTTCTCATTAATGTAATCAATTCCGGATTCTCAGTATTTTTATTTGATATTTTAAAGATACAGTGTTCATACTTATTGTTTTGTTTTTGAATTTCGCGCAAAGCTACACGAGGGCTATCTGCGCTAGCCGTCCCTAATTTAGCAGTGTAAGACTAGAGGGAAGGCAGCTAGTCATCACCACCCACCGCCAACTCTTGGGCTACTCTTTTACCAACGAATAGTGGGATTGACTGTCACATTATAACGCCCACACGGTTGAAAGGGCGAGCATGTTTGATGGGACGGGCCTTAACCACCTGGCCATGCCGGGCCATTTATATTTATATTTAAGGCTTTCTCTATAATAGTTTCTCTCAACAATGTTATTTATTAAACTTGTGTATGCCGCACATTTTATCGTACATTCCATTATATTGTTACCTTTTAAATCTGTTTCCTCTAAACTTCCGATTGAATACGAAAACTTGCTCACCGCTAATGTTGTTTTTCGTAGTTCGAATATCATGAAATAATTTTGTTTTTTTTTTAGGTATTGATGGTGATGATGAAATTTAAGGAAATTCCGAAACGTCCGTATTAACAGATGTTTTTAATATTTAAAATATTTTATTTTACTGAACATTTTACAATAAAAGATGGAATGCTAGTTTCACCTGATATTTTTAAGGGCCGTGAGCTAATTTCCTTTGATTAAATTTTATATATTTAGCTGCTTCGTCTTACACCAGGTGGCACTACATATTTCACAAGTTGTAATAACACTTCGTTCTGAAAAATTATACAGAAAGTAACTAATTTAAGATTTAGAGTTTACGATGTATAACAATATTTTAAATCAATCATGAATTTTTCATAAATGGCGGATTACAGGCTCGATTGTCTGACGAAATTTAATTGGGTCACATAATATATCGAACGTGTATGAAAATTGGATTTGAATATCAAATGAAATGTTTCATATTCCAATAGAAAAACATAATAGATATAATAATGATAATAAACAAGATAATTAAATCAAACTGGTGTTGAAAAAATATTAAACTATATTATATATTAGCAATTCTATCTCTCTGACTATCGCTTTTAAGTTTCGCTCTTTGTTTACAAAAGTCAGACTACTAACTAAGGTGCGAATTTTTGTTATTCAGAGATAAGTCATTAAATATCAAAAGAAAATAATACATAGATATATAGACAGAGATAAGTCATTAAATATCAAAAGAAAACAACACATAGATATATAGACAGAGATAAGTCATTAAATATCAAAAGAAAGCAACACATAGATATATAGACAGAGATAAGTCATTATATATCAAAAGAAAACAACACATAGATATATAGGCAGAGAAAAGTCATTAAATATCAAAAGAAAACAACACATAGATATATAGGCAGAGAAAAGTCATTAAATATCAAAAGAAAACAACACATAGATATATAGGCAGAGATAAGTCATTAAATATCAAAAGAAAACAACACATAGATTATAGACAAAGTAAAAAATAACATCACTGGAATGTCATTAAAATGGATATTATTTTCTGTTATTCAAAGATATGGATACTTTTATCATTTTGTTAAATTAATATACACGTAACGATACTTATTCTTAACTACTTGTTAGCATAATTCTAACAAACAGAACACTTTCAACATTAAAAACGTGTATCGTGAATTATATTTCCAATTTATCATTATGTAGCTAGCTTTTCACTAAATCTTAACGTATGTGCGTTTTCTTATAGCAAAGCCACATCGGGCTATCTACTGTGTTTACCGAGGAGAATCGAACCCTTGATTTTAGCGTTATAAATCCGAAGACTTATCGCTGTCCCATCGGGAGACCTAAATCTTATTGGTAGCCAGTTTTGCCAAGTCTCATGAGAAAAATATACATCATCGCTTTTCAAAACAAGCCCAAATGAAGCAGCACTGCCTTTAGAAACCAATATTTTAGGGCTTATCCTCAAAATGGTGATTTGCGCGGCTTAATTAGAATATATAATGTGGGCGGACCAGAATTTACCGGCAACGTTGGTTGGCAAGGGCAGTGAAATGTTCTTTTCAAATTGTCTGTTTTATGGTATCCAGGCTTTAGCCGTCACAAGAAAGCGCCCTCTCTCCTTTCACCGTCACAAGAAAGCGCCCTCTCTCCTTTCACCGTCACCCAAGCAGCAAGCACTTAATGCAACTGACCAGGACTGAGACTCAGAACGATTGACACTATACAGAAAATGTAAGTGACCATACTTTAGACTATTCGAGTGCTACGCAGTTTACACGTAGATTAGGCTTAGATCAAATGGTTGTCTATGATTTCGCCTGTTTATTATATTTTGCGGTCTGTCATAATGAAGTATGACGTAAATGCCTCTACCATCACCATATAGTAAATGCCTCTACCATCACCATATAAGATGTGATATATGTTGTTGGATTGTTAATGACTAATGCATAGGTTTGAACACATATTAGTGACAGACATCTTGAGATGTGGTAAGGATATAAAATCTGACAAGCGATCTGTTATACCCGTTACTACATTTGTAGAAATATATTTCCACCTCTGACACTGTCCGTTTCAAGACCTTTTTGACACCCATCCTTTTAATTTTACTATATTCAGTCAACAGGGATTAAGGTTTCAGCATATAAAATAAAACACCTGCATAAAATTTTTTATTCAAACCACCTTGGTGGACACAGCCGATAGCCCGATGTGGCTTTGTTATAAGAAAAAAACATACACACACACTCTATTCAAACCATCACTATTCTATAGCTACACCAGTGATACATTTCGTTACAACGAGTGTCCAGTGAAAGAGTTGCCAACTTTGAGATTTGATCATCGCCCCCTCTACGTACGCACTTTCTTGTAGCTTTTCTTTTGTTCCTGAAAATACAGTAAAAATACAATGCTGTTTTTATACTGCTGGAAATTTTTGAAACTTTCTAATAAATCTAAGTTACTATAAAATATATAAAATAAAAAACAAAACCCTTTTAAGGTCAACGCAGTAATAAAAGATATGTTATTCTTTCTATGAGAGGACGAAAGATAAAATATTAGTCACGAAAATCTCGTAAAGGCTTAGTAAATAGTTAAGACAAATAGGAGTTTACGTATTTTCTTCATAGGTGTCTCTCTATGAAAAGTGAAAAAATCTGAATGTTAAATCATGAAAATCTAAAGGCTTAGGTGGTAGTAAATAAAATATTTTGTATACGTATTCATGGTAAGGTTTTGGTGATTGGATATTAATGTTGTTATGGTTAGTAACCTAAAGAAACTCGTAAATCTAATTATTGAAAACACTCAACTAGTTAGTGGATTCAAGCTCTAATTAATAAATGCTACCAACAACAGAACACTTAGCCATGGATCTACCCCTATCACCAGCACCCAGAGACCTCTAGATGGAACGTTTCGAAGACAATGCCCTCAAAACAAACACAAGCTACTGACTTCGCATCGTTCGTGGCTCTTATATTTACACGTTTGTGGAAAAGTGAACCCCCCCCCCCCTTACGTAGAGAAGTCCAAACGTCATCTCACTCATGGGATGGTCGGAGAAAACTATTACACGGCTAAACAATCCTCCACGATATTTAGCCATAATGGTATCATTGAACATGAAATCTCTCTCTCTCTCAAAGGTCCGGCATGGCCAGGTGGTAAGGGTGCTTGACTCGCAATCTGGGGGTCGCAGGCTCAAATCTCCGTTCCACCAAACATGCTCGCTCTTTCAGCCGTGGGGTCATTATAATATGACGGTTACTTCCATTATTCGTTGGTAAAAAGAGTATCTCAAGAGTTCGCGGTGGGTGGTGATGATTAGCTGCCTTCCCTCTAGTCCTTCACTGCTAAATTAAGGACGAATAGCGCAGATATCCCTCGTTTAGCTTTGCGCGAAATTCAAAACAAACTATTTCCAACTTCAAAAGCTAAATTAGATACTGAACTCTTAATAAAAGAAACTTAATGTATTAAGCAACACCAACCTTCATAAACCTGTCTTTTATCAGGTTGTATTCATTTTAAATCTGGTAACTTGCCTTTAATCTTAGAAATATATATCAATGTATACATGTATTTTGAAGTCGAAAATTTAATGTTTGGTCGATTTCTTAAACACCGTTTTAAATGAATAACAATTTTATAATTTGTAGTACATACTCGAGGGAAGTTTTGGCAATAAATTTAGAAAGTAAAATAACCTTGTACTGATGAAACTTGAATGGCGAAACATTGCCGAAATTATTTTTATTACTATCTGTAATGTTTTTTTTTTGTAACTGTATTGCCAACAATTTTACAAATTTATATTTATGTAACTTTGTTTTTCTTTTCCTAGGTAATATATAACAATAGCGTAAGCTTACCCCATTGTTATCGTTATTTCTCGCATTGTTTTAGAATTTCAATTTAATAACAGATTAATCCGACGATGACGTAAGGAAGTAGGACGAAATGTGAGGTTTTGTTTTTAAAGATGTGTAGGTATCAATTAATCCGACGATGACGTAAGGAAGTAGGACGAAATGTGGGGGTTTGTTTTTAAAGATGTATCAAAGTATCTTTTACGTTATCAGCATTGGTTTTTGTCATTTATACTTAAAATAACGGGATGTTAAATTGTTAACCACAAACGAGCGTATGAAAGATAAAATAAGTATTCTCCCTCCACGTAACTGATAACACATTCAGTCAACCAAGCACAAAAGTCAGCAAAATCTGGACACACCTCTTGAAAACATTCAGATAGTTGGTTCAAGTCCTAATTACCAGTCAGTCTAGTTTTAATCCCTCAAGACTCACTTCCAAGCTGACCGACTTGATTTCTTTGTCCATTACCACGAGACTGATCGCTCTCTTACAAAATTCGTCGACAAGAGCTTACAGACATCACCCAATCGGCCAACAACACGAGGAAAGATGTTGCAACGTTTTGGCGGGCCAAGTGGGTGCCATCTGATATGAGAGAGAAAGACAAAGCCATGAGGACACGTTAGCATTGAGAAAACTTTAACGGTTTTCTAGACCAAACGTTTCGTGCCAAAACTAACAATAAATTCAGAATACATATCAACTCTACGAGAATTAGAAACCTATGCTATATTCCCGTATCACAAAATTCGCGATAGAAATAGAAAATAACAAGTTTCGATTCCTGTTCGTGCTGTTCCAATTCCTGTTATTACGACATATACCTCATATGAGACAGAAGTTTACAGGAAACCCACAGATACTGGCGAATATCTGAATTTTAAATCAAACTACTCCAACAGCTTAAATACAGGCATAATAAAATTCATAGTTTGTAGAAAGAACAATATTTGTAATGCCAAAGGTGTCAAGAAGATGGAATAAAAATACAACCATCATTAACAACCCTCTTTATAAAGAAGATAAACGTCAAGAATAAGCAGAAAGAAAACTGAAGACACAGCCATATTCTTATTTGTCAAAAGTCTCTCTGAAAAAAATTCAGAAGATATGCAAATAGCTTGAAGTCAGAACAGTATTCAGAAGCTACAACACAATAAGGAGGGCAAAAAACACCATTTACAGCGTCCCTTGGATCTGTGGATTCCAATATATCAACAATCTAATAGAGGTTTAAACGCTATCATTATGCTGTTTATATACCAGTGTCAGTACTTGTATAATAGTTTTATTTTACAAACGTTTAACGAAGAAATGCTCTTAAAGAACCTTTGCAGCCTACATTAACGGGAAACAGGAATATGAATTCTACTGTATAATAACAATGCAATACTTTATTTAAACGTTGATCAAATGAGACTTTGTCACTATAACAATAATAAAAAAAAAACACGTTAATACAATAAAAACATTAAGTGAAACGCATAGTAAATGTATTTAAATCATTTAATGAATTATACATATTTTGTTTTTATTTTCAGTTTTTGTGTAGAGATAGGACCCACTACGGTCTACGTATTATGCTTTGTTGTTTCGTAATTATATCATTTTAAATATTTTACTATACGCTTGATGGCAGTGTATAGTTGGTTTGTTTGGATTTCGCCCAAAGCTACACGAGGGATATCTGCGTTAGCCGTCCTTAATTTAGCAGTGAAAGGCTAGAGGAAGGGCCAGCTAGTCATCACCACCCACCGCGAACTCATGGGATACTGTTTTTTTACCAACGAATAGTGGGAGTAACCGTTATATTATAACGCCCCCATGGCTGAAAGGGCGAGCATGTTTGGTGGGACGGGGATTCGAACCTACGACCCTCAGATTGCGAGTGAAGCGCCCTAACCATCTGGCCATGCAGGGCCTCACAGTGCATAAATATTTATCATGATTAGAAAACTTACTTTTATTTTTCGATGTCTCATGAAAATAAGTAAACCAGAGGTGAAAACTATTCCACCAGTAACAAATAAAACAAAGCAGAAAATGGTAGAGTACGTTGGTAGATCATCAGTCACCAGATGGAGCTGTTTTGCCATTGATTCATCTAATTGAGCTGTCTGAAAAAAAACAACAACAACAAAACTTCAGAAATATTTTCAAAACTGGCGTATCACACAATCTAAGTGGCTCGTATAAGTTTTATTATTTATTTCAGTGGTCCATACAAGTTTTATTATTTACTTATTTCTATTTTCTTTCCATTCACACGTGCCCATCTTTTTACTGAAAATCTTTCACTTTATACTTAGCTATCTATCTCTCACCAAATATTTAGTTGCACATTATCTTTGTCAATATGTTAGTTTTTACCTTCCTATTTGTCTTTTTACTTTTCTATACGCCACAACTTACGTTCTGAGATTCTGTCTATCTACCCTTATACATTTTAAATTCTCTGTTTTCATATTTCTTTCTCTTTATGAAAATTGATATCAAGTTGGAAATGGCTTCATGTAAAATAATTATTAAAAACTAGATGGCACAACGTATAAGCTTACACAATATAAAAACTTCACTGAAGACACCAGGCTTACCCAAGGACTTCTTTTTCGAAACCCACTATCATCATAAAGAAGACAACAGTGAAACACTTCTCGATTATTTGTAGTTAAGCCTAAAGCTACACAATAGACTATCTGTGCTGTGCCCACCACGGGGGTCGAAACCCGATTTTTACTGTTATAAACCTTCAAACTTACCTCTGTGCCACTGGAGATACCAATGAAAAATTGATTCAGTTTTTATATTTTTTTTTACATTTAATACCCTGCGTAATGAAAAACTTCTCGACCTAACAATTAGCATAAAAGGTGCTGCCACCTACATATATTTCTCTCTTGAAACAATTTCCAGAAATAAATTCCTGCAACCTGTGGACAAGAATCTCTATTAACAATTAACTTCGAATTATTAAATATTTCTAATGATTTTTATATTTAATTGGTATTTATTTTTATAATATTTAATCAATTTAACATTATTCAAATTAACACTGTGAAAAAGATTGTTGTTCGCCATATATTCGTCTGAAACTCTTTCATTAATTTTCTGATTTTGTATAGTTTTTATGTTCATTAAGTTTAAATTTCTACATTTTTAGTCAATATACATTAGACCACAGTTACACGAGATCTTATAAATATCACATTTATCTATTAATGTGATTTCATCTCTTAGGCAGTAAAAATAACTAAATTTGACATGAGATGAAAAACGTTACTCGACATTTAATATATACATCCCGGAACGGGATATATATGGGGGTTTTCCTGTCATTTAGTTGCTAAATTTATTATTACAGAGTGTGCCTGGTTAAGTAATTCCCATATAAGAACTCTTTGGACTTAATTAATAAAACTAAGTAGGTTAATTCTACATAAACAGACCAACTAGAGCCTTTAGATGTGGTTTTCTTATTTACCAAAGTTCCAGTAGAATAATCTTTAGATGTTTTTAAACGTAGAATAGTATGTAGTAAGAGGTTTTCAGCATTAGAAATATAGGATATAATACATTAAATACGCTGTTGGGTTAACAATGTGTACTTTAAGTTTTATCATAAGTTCAGCAATGAGTCCTCCGGTTTCACTACTTCTCTGTGAGTTGTTCATGCTTGAGTTTTCATCAAAGGCACTAAGTACAGCTTTCGTGAAGCCCATTGTGTGGATGAGATAAGTTCATTACACGTTCCTTATGTGACAGCATGGTAATATCCGGCTAAAAATGGCGGCCTGCGTATGATAACGTGTACGCCAGGACGTAGGCAAAACCCGTCCAAATGGATAGAAACGAAAAACTCTTCACTACTTAAGTACAAAACTGCCTCTAAAGTTCGGTTATCCTTCCTTCACGTCTAGAAAACAGGCCGCAAAAGCATTGATTTCTTTTTTTTTTTTTTGTTCTCCGTCAGCTGTAACAGTATGCCTACTACCAGCCTGCAACCAAAACACTTCACTATTCCCTAGGATGGGCCTTTTCATACCTAGAGCAGCAAGTGATAAGTTAGTTACAATCCAAAGTACTAATTACGGTGTCTGATCAGTAAGCCATTATGTGTGTTATATTGAAGTCGATAATGTACCGTATACTCCTTACCGCGCCACGCAGTATCCTGGTCATGACTTATCTTGCTTCAAGAAGTAACGTCTATAAATTATTTTATGGCTCCCTATAGAATAGAATTAAATAAGTTGGTGAAATGTTGTCTTCCACCTAGAAGTTACAGCTCCACTTGAAGCCAAGACTTCGACTCGTTAAAAGTGCAGAAACTAGTAATAAAATTTTTATTCTAAAATTGTTGGGATGGAAAAAAATCATAAACTAGAGAGCATTTGGGATGGGAGGAAAATCTGCATTAACATTCCTGTATTTCACCAATCGTACACTGCACTCACAGGGTGGATGTATATACACGTTAAGTGGTGGAATACAGGAATGGTAATGCAGATATTCCTTCCATCCCAAATGATCTCTAGTTTATGATCTTTTTCCATCCATACATCCCAACAATTTTCAAATAAGATTTTTTGTTATTAATATTAATTAAAAGAGAAAGTCAATGGTTACTTCTGTTTACAGAAAAACGTTTTCTATTGCCTTGGTGCCACGTAAGGGGATACCGTCACCCCTATTCTCAGAAAATGTCAGCTTTCACCACATATGTACATAGAGCTTTAAATATTTGTTCGTTTCAATAAAAGCCAGTATTGGAATTAAATTTCCTGAGACAAGTTGCCATTGGCATAGGATTCAATTGTAATATCATTGATATAATTGACAATAAGTTTTGCAACAAATTTAAAATTTCTCAACGTGTTTGTGTTGATAAAAATAATATTTGTCTCATATATGTTCAAACGATTTCTCCACATACAGATAACATTTTTTAAGAAGTATGCTAATTGTAGAGTAACTATTTTCAACTCCTGACAAACGTAGACATATTTGCCACTATGTTCTTAAAAATAAAATCCCATCAATAGATAAATGTAGTATTTACGAAATCTCTTGTAACATTGGTAAATAAGGAAACCACATGATGATGTCCACATTTAAAGCTTCTAGCTGGTCTGTTAATGTAAAATTGGCCTACTTAGTTTTATTAATAAAGTCCAAAGAGTTCTTAACGGTATATGTATGTGAATTACTTAAACAGGCACACTTTTTAACAATAAATGCAGCAACTAAATAACAGGAAAACCCTATGTTATCTTCAGTTGGACGGAATTGGATATATATGTATATTAAGTGTCAAGTATGAAATATATATAAACACTGGAACAGTATTTCACTGATGTTGCCTTCCTTATTATGGTGAATATGTTACTCACGGAAACATGTGGAAGCCTTGTTAGGTAAGGTCTGGTATTTCCAATAAAATTTTTATATTGTGTAATTTTGAACGTAGCGTCATATACGTTTTACTACATTCATGAAAACTGTTACGAAGACACAGCTGACAAAATAAAGAGAAATATGACTTATTACCTCACTAAACCAGAATATTGGAAAGTAGATTCTTGAAGTGATGTTCTGGAAGAACCTGTTAGTTCAGAGAAATCACCATAAGTTAACGAAAACACAAAAATTACATTTACAGAATTTTTTTTAACATGTTATAGCTAGTGCAATAGAATGACCTGACCTACTTTACCTAGACATCTCAACCCAATAAGGAAGAAGGATGTGAGAGATATTTATAGAGTTTTAGCAATGTTAAATTACCCTTATGTGAACTATTTAGGGTTATGTGACGCTATGCAAATCAGGCTCAAAAAACAAAACAGAAAAAATGCATTTTGCTGAGCTTGTGACTATCTAAATGGGCACCTGATTCGTGAAGAAACCCACGTGTTCAGATAAGTAGAAGATGACGAGTGTAATATCTATCAAAGTTACTTCTGAAAAATCTACGAGTCAGAATGTAGAGGATTTTAATGTTGTTGCTGTAAGCACGTTCCTGTTCAGAGAAAATAAAAAATAACGAAGTTCAATAGCTGACCTGCTTGGAGAGTGTGAACAAGTTGTCAGCCGGAGAGTGTGAACAAGACTGAAATGTACATATGCACACTAAAAAAATTATATATATTTCAAAAATGCATGATATAACACGTTACCTTTTATTATGTTACTGTTTTTGATCTTTCGTTTTTTCACAACTTTGATGGTGTCTATACTATAAAGTCTCTACTGAGGGGCCTAAAAAGTACCAAACTATTTATAAATTCTTACAAACCAATGTTCTTGTTTTCAGTTTTTTTATTAGGTATATTTTTGATTATTTTTTGCTAAATGAAAATGTTTTTACTTAAATTATCAATAAAAGTTTCAATTTCAGATTTGTTTTAGCCCAAAGATACACTAGTAAATATTCAGTGCCAAAATCTTACTATAATAGACGTAGCGTGTATATCACTATCTAAGTACGTAACCAAAATTCCTGCGCCATCTATTGAATGTCACCACAAACAAAAATCCATAAAAAATTTCACTATTGGGTATTCAAAATTCAGACAATTAGAAAAATAAATGTGGTACGTGTAATAACTATTTCTTTATAATAGAACAAAATTTTAAATAAAAGTACTCTCCTCACAACAAGAACACGACTTTCACTAGGACTGTACGTGAGGGTTTGATTATATCTTTATTGATGTACTTTTTAAATGTAGTACTGAGAAACTGGAGTTCTTAAAAAAAACTATTATTTTTTTCAATAAATGGCGCCAGTTTTAATAAATAAATACATTACAGTTTATTTCAGTAAAATTTGTGAAGATTTTGAGTTCTATACATTGAATCATTTTGATGAAGTTAGTTGTGTATGACAAAAGAGCACAATCCTAACACTTTTCCCGTGTAGGACTTCCCACAAAAAATTCTTTTTCAGAAAATGTTCACTTTTTCTAATTTATTTTTCTCTGAGGTATGAATACTACGTTTAGTAAAAACTAGTACAAACAGCCGCCCATATAGCGGATTTTCTGCTAGTAATATTAATTAACACTTTAGACAACATTAAGAATGGCTCTTTAAGGTGCTATACTCTTGCAATGAAAAACTATATTATTAAATATGTTTGACCTATAAAACAGGATCAAATAAATTATATGAAACCAATAAAATATAAACAAACAAAATACCGAGTTTAAGATTCATTATCAAAATCAGCTATATCAATACTCGTTTTTATAAAAATGAAATCGCAAACTATTGATAATTATGATCTTCTGTGATATGATTGTTTTGTTTGTTTGTAGTTATGCACAAAGCTACAGAATGGGCGATCTGTGCTCTGCCCACCACAGGTATCGAAACCCGGTTTCTAGCGTTGTAAGTCCGCAGACATACCGCTGTGACACTGGGGTGCCTGGGATATGAATGAGCGACAGAAAAATGATAATCCAGTATAAATTTTCAAAAATATAGTCCTCCAATGGATCAGCAGTAAGGTTGTAGGCTTGTAACATTAGACTTCAGTGAAAAGATAGCCTAATGTGCAGCTTTGCACTTAAAAACAAACCAAAAACACAACAATAGTAATATTTACTCCCGCTTTTAACAGAAATTCAATACTT
The DNA here is from genome assembly GCF_000517525.1 of Limulus polyphemus. Lineage (NCBI taxonomy): Eukaryota > Metazoa > Arthropoda > Merostomata > Xiphosura > Limulidae > Limulus > Limulus polyphemus. The sequence continues at coordinate 575,093 of NW_013665633.1, read as the reverse complement.
AATTTTTCATTCAACAATACTTTTACACTGTGAACTGTAACGATATAATAATAAGTTTTACCAATACGTTCTAAACTTTTAAGCTTTAAGTTATTTTTCACTGTCTCTCAGACTTATTCCAATTATTTAACCATAATACTTACGACATGTCTTTAACACGTTCGAAAACAATGTTGATTTGCATCCTTGCTGCTATGTTCATGGGTATTCCCATATCCTGTGTGATAGATTTATTACAGTTGTTGAAAGCCATATAAAGAATTACAAACAAAAAAAAGTTACAAAAATAATAGAAAAAAGAAAAGTGATCAATGAAATTAATTTCTAAAGTTACTCTGTGATCAATAACAAACAAAAAATTGGTTAATGAAAATGAATAATAATAATAAAAAACAACCTATTGTAGTGAAAAATAACATGCTTTATTTGTTTCCTGTTTTTAGTGGTCAATGTCAGTAACTTACAGTGGTCATTCTTGTTCATGAGTCATTGTGTAAAAGTTTTACAGAAATTCTCCAATAAAATTGTTTGACAGAGTTGAAGCATTGTGTCACAAGATCCCCTAAAATCAATTTTCAAGCACCCCTAAACAATATTTTAAGGCCAAGTGTCACTTTCTATTTACACTCTAAGATAAGTCATGCAGCATTTCATGAACCTATCCTATTTACTAAGGAAAGAAACATGGACCTTTGCCACATGTTATACATATTCATCACTATGCATGTACGCGGGGAGGTGGGGGGTTGGCCGAACCCCCTATTTTTGAGATGTAAAAAAAATACGTTTATATAACGCATCTCTCGTTAAAGCCTTTGCTGCGTTTGCCAGTTTCTCACGCGTTTGTGTAAGTCGTGTTTATTGTTTTCTTCTCTTAAACGGAGTCCTCTAATTTTACTTTCTGTTTTATTTCTCTACTCCTTTTGTCGTTTTGATTTTTATTTTACTTTCCTGTTCGCTAAGTTATAGGATGAAGTTTGGTACAGCTACGAGTTCTCAATAAAGTTAGTTTTAATCATATTTATAATCAAAAACATATTGTAATGTCCCCCGTTTAGAACTAACGTATAAACTATAACATTCGCCATTAATATTGTGTAACCTATTGCCTAAAATTAAGTTATAACTTCTTGAATTACAATGATGCAACTGTTGACGGAATTGCGTTTTTCTTGGCAGGCATGATATTACGTAATTACAAACATACGTTAGTGTTAGCTATTATAGACCTTCTTATATGTGATCTAATGGCTGTAGAAAGTGGGCTAAAAGTTAAGTCGTTTTTTTTTAATCGTCAGGACCTGTTGTAGTCCATACTCGATCACTTCTCTTCTTTCAAAAGCTTTAGTTTATTAGTCCTACGACATGGTTTAATTACAACGAACAATTTTGACACAGTTGATTGTCGGTCACCACAGTTTTCCCTCATCAGCAGTAATTAAGGATTTTGGTACTTATATGAATGGGTGGATCAGTCGATGTATTGGTAAACAGAGAAACACGAGGATATATATCAGACTATGATATACAGTACTTGAATTGTAAAAAATCTTAAGATTTTCTAAGTTGGTTGACGTTTTGCACACTAGACAGAAGTAATGTGAGGATACGTTGTGTACACAAAAGACTATACTGAACTAAGTAAAGTGTAGCTTTAACAATTGTACAACAATATACTTCTTACATGTTACAATACAAAGCCTTTGGAGGGGATTTTCACCAAGAGCTTCTTTCGCTGCACAAACGTTAGTTTTAGACGCTGAAAGAAACACACAACAAAAGAGAAAATTTAACACTACAAGTGCTTTCGGTGCAGGGTCTTGTGTCATTGGTGTAAGCTGCATTGTGGTTTATTTGTATATCCTCTCCATTTTTGGTGAGTAATTAACAGAACGGACTGGTTTCAGGTGCCCTTTTCCATGTGAATATCTGGTAATTCGCTTTTTTTAAGGTGGTGATCAAGACAGTGTACTGAAGAAGGAAGAGAGTCAGTCATTCTTGGCCTGTTTCATACAGAAGAGCTTGTATCTTATTTCATTCTGACACAACACAAAGCCAATATTCTGTGAAGAAGAGTTTCACCAAAGGCCTCTTTCACTGCATAAACACTAGTTTAGACGTTGAAAGAAACACACAACAAAATAGAAAAATTTGGATTTACCGGCTGAATATCGACGAACATTTGATGTTTTTCTGGATCTGCCTTCATTCCATCTACAGTTGTTGCATAGGCAGGATCCGCATACAAGAAATGTGGGTAAGTTACAACAGCAGGGGCATCTACACACATGAAGTAGAAAGTTTGAATAAGCCAAATCTGCTTTAATGAACAACAATTGTTTATAAGTTATGTCTGTTCAGTTTATTGCATAAAAAACTTTATTATTTTAATACTGATTATTTCAAAATTATATGCAGTATTTATAGTAACTTCCAATAGAAGATTTGTGATATAAAAAACTGGCGAACATTTCAAATGATCTGATAAAACCGCTTTTATTTTTAATTATAAAAGTAAAGATATCGACTAATATGTGCAGACGCTGCCGAATATCTGAGTGTACTGGTCATATCTGACAGTAATATTCACACTACAGTATAACACGAAACCTGCCCAATACTTTAATTAAAACAAAGCTTTTCATAATGAAGAAAGTAACAAACATAATTGTTCTATTATTAAGATGTGAATCGACATACACTATCCAAAACACTGCAAATAAGTAATAGTTGCGAACTATGTGTGACTTAAAAGGAAAAAAAAAAGTCAAAAATAACATTACAAACTTCCTAAAGCAACAATGAGCACTTAAAGTAGTGTTGATATATTGTCGTTTTATTTGTGAAACTTGGTATTTTAAGTTTAAAACATTTACTTATATTATCTCAAGCTTTAAACTGTAAAACAATATATATATATATATCATAGGCGAGATTATGGGGGTGGGAACAAGGGAGAGAAGTTTCCCTCAGTTTTTTTCTTCTGTGAAATATAGCATACACTTGACATTAACAATAATTAAGTAAAACTTCTTTGCCTCCTCCACATGTTGGTCACAAATCCCCCCCCCCCCATGATATACATACTTCATAATGCATAAAAACACCTTATGAATTTTACTTACATTGGCATAGGGTGTTTGTAAGGTGGCTTTTACAGCAAATTTAATGTTATGTTCTCACCTTTACAACTGAATATCTAACTTATATAGACTTTGTAACTCAACTATAGAGTTTGTAAGGTGGCTTTTACAGCAAATTTAATGTTATGTTCTCACCTTTATAACTGAATATCTAACTTGTATAGACTTTGTAACTCAACTATAGAGCTTGTAAGGTGGCTTTTACAGCAAATTTAATGTTACGTTCTCACCTTTACAACTGAATATCTAACTTATATAGACTTTGTAACTCAACTATAGAGTTTAACCGGAAGTGTTCGAGTAATAAATATTTTCCGCGCTTGTGTTTCTGAAGGAGGTATTGTATTATGTCAGTAAGGCCTCTCGGAATTTGAGGGAAAAATAAACAAACTTAGGTGAACGAGCAGCATGTGTTCACACACTTACTGAACTGACAGGAAGAAACATTGAGACCTCCTCTAGGGAGACACCTGGTGGCGTCAGATAAACAGAAGCATCTATTATCTCGGTCTTCTTCTCCGTTGTCTAGCATAGTCTTCTCGGCTAAATATCTGTACGCTTTGACTTGCTTGACTTGAGTTTCTTCATGGAACTTTAAAGTAATTGATCTAAAATATAACAAAACACGATATTTTTTTGTGTAAATGGATGGCATTTTACCAATAATTCTTATGTTATTACATTTTTTGTGATTAACGTAAAGTACAGTTTTGACAGCTGTTATGAGTTTAACACTTATTGTCGTTACTTCAGATAATGCTGTGAAAGAAAATGACAATTTTTTGCTGGTTTATTCATATTATTTCGTCTTAAAATCGTATGTGTTTTAACATTTCTTACTATCGCACTGTTTAGAACTAACACTTCAGAACGACCATTTGATTGTAGATTAAATACACATTGTAAAATTAAGTGTCTATCTATTATTGCAACTACAGTCAAGTCCTATAGGAATTGAATTCCAAAAGGGAAATAATAGAATTAGCGCACATAAACGTACCTGCATATATCTGTCACAAACATAGTCAGGTCGTGGTCTGACGAGCTCCTGAACGGAGGCCACATGTCTCCAGCTACGGAAAGATGGAAGTTTGACAAGTTAAACTTGTTATTATTATTATTAATCGGCTATAAAACAGAAAAGTCTGACAAGGTTAACTTATTTTGTTTCACCAAAACATTTTTATTTGTCTCTGTTATCATGTCCTATTTCGACAACTACACAGTCAGTCTCAATATCCAAGAAAACATTAGTTCCAGTGAGTTTTAAGTTTCGCTTTTGATAGTTTTCTCTATTAGATACCTTTATATACACTATTCCTATTGCTGTGTGTTGTAAATAGCTTAAATACATGTTTTTAGTTTAAACTAATATATATGACAGTTGTGAAATTATTTCACATGTTATTTCCGGACCAGACCCAATTTCAAAACAGCCATTGAGAAGATAAGGTAAAAGCATTCTATGATATAAATGAGTAGATATACTATGTTGCATAATTCAGGGATGCTAACTTTGAAATAAATTTCAACCCGATGATATTTAGAATTTTAGACCTCTCGAATTAGATAAAGAAAATGCCCGATGTACTATTTCTCCTATTTCAAAAAATATGATAGTTCTGTAACTCATATTCTAAAAGAACTCAATGTTCTTCCATGAAGTTTTGCACACATTTTAGGGTTGACATAATATTGAGGAAACAGTTAGATTTTGAGCATTCTAGAACTAAGTTTTATAGAATTTAAAAAGAAATGGCCTTTTCACTTGCTTTAAGTAATGACTTTCATCTATCTTCCTGACATATTATATATAGGTCTAGATATAGTGGTGAAACAATTATATAATACCAAAATGTAAGCATGTAAACATATTAAACAAACAAAAAGACCGTGTATACTGCTCAAGCATATACACCACGAAATACCTAATAATATCATATTAACTTGAACAATTTATATAATATTAAAACACAAGCAGGTAAACCTAGTAATTAACAAGAAAACAAACAAACAATAAAAGTAAACAACAAAATAAGTGAGAAACGATAGAGGTATAATTCATAACAAAAACATTACTACAGTATTTGTTCGATTTATATTTATCGCGCCATCTAGTGTTGATATATGTTAATTTCTTAAACTTAGTTACAGTATTATCAGATACAAGCAAAAGTACCCGTCCCCAGTGACGGAAAAAGTCTAAGTTAATCTATCAATTTAAATTATTTCATGGACTTCAAAAAGGTTAATTGTGTTGCACTCTTGGTTTCACTCATAGCCAAAGCTCTGAGCTACTTATACCACCCACCGCGAAAACTAATTGTAGCATTTCAATCATGCTAAAAGCCGCTCAACAATAACATAGGGTAAATCTCTATCTTTAATCTTTAAGTTACGTCACATTTCGAAATGTGAATGAATAGTATGATTAATTCCTAACACTTTAATGTAGAATATCCTGTTTGCGAAATAAGATTTGGCATCAACATTATTCATATCTGTTCTCCTCCCGTCATTTCAAAAGTGAATGTTAAGCTTTGCCTGCGTGCGCAGATTTTCAAACAGGGGACAAACGAACGCTCGGACAGACACCACGATTCGCAATATATATAAAATTGCTTAGACTGATGCAAAGCCAATTGTAACCACAAAATATGAATATCTGAAGACCACTGCTATTATAATTCTAGAATGCTTGTTTTGGAATGTTCATACTCAACTCACTGTAGCCCTTAACTTTCACTTAGCATACTTGCCAAATTTCATCAAATTAAGCCCAAGCATAGCAGAATAAAGCCATTGCTTCTTCATAGAAAACCACACAAGACTTTTTGGACGTAAGTTTGAAAAACGTAATCTTTTGAAATAGGAAAAAAAAAAATAGTACGTTGGCCATTTTGTTTTCCAAATTTGAAGGACTAAGATTCCGCACGTAGCTGGCTAGACAATTGTTTTGAATTCAGCAATACAAAATTATCCGGAAAACTTTGTCTACATAATTTCAACACGAAATGTCTATTGAAATTAAAGATCTGAAAACATATTTACAGTCAGCAAGAGATCTAAAAGTAAACATCTAGACAAAGGGTGAGATAGTCAGATAAAGAGAAGTTTACTTACTTGTTCCATTGATTTTGTTGCATGTACTCTCCCACACTCTTACAACGCTATACAACAAAGAATGAAATATTGCATAATGAATCACGTGCTATCATCATCTGAAACGTTATGCAAAATAGTTTTCATCTCTAAAGAACAAAGTAAAATCGCTTAGTTATTTCTTTATTAGATATGAGGATTGAATGACGATAACGTAATTCTGTAAGAAGTAGCAATCTCCGAAAATGAAAATTGGTTGATAATGGTACGAATTATTTAAAAGTTTAAAAATATGATTACAGTCTACATATTTGAAGATCCATTTTGCTCTCTTTCACTATGCGTAAATTGAACTTTTCTTTAAAGTTTTATACAGGTTTACTCTCTTTTTATATTTGAGAACTGACTTTTTCTGATACATTACATGAATACCTCTCTATAGATACTGTCTTTGTTGAAGGTGTTTCTCTACACGGAAGAAACGTACACAAAACAAGGGCCTTTAGGAGTCTTCATTGGGAAACATTTAGTGTTTCTATTAAACTAATTGAAACAGTTGACCTTAACCCTTTGGCTACCAACATGGATACATTATGTACATTTAGTTCCTGCATTAGATCATTTTTTTCCCCATAACATATGAATTACATCTTGGTCTAGTGCTTTATAATAGTTGAGATATAGTAATAAAAAAAAAGAATCAAAGGAGGCATACATAAATATTACTGGTCGTATATCCCTCTTTGATATGTCAGCATAATAGGAGAGTTAAGCCTAACAGATCCACATGAAACTCATACGTTCTTACTGACGTCACTTGATAAACAAATATTGTTTCAAAGTCACTTTGCAGCGCTACCTATGGTCATTTTCTTTAGTAAGTATGTTCCGTGTAAGTATAAAGCTGTACCAACTGTCAAAATTGTAGGTTCTACGATTCCCTCCACCACATATACGTGTGTACCCAAACTTATTTTGTGTACTATAGTAATAATTAAAAAAAAGAATCAAAGGAGGCATACATAAATATTACTGGTCGTATATCCCTCTTTGATATGTCAGCATAATAGGAGAGTTAAGCCTAACAGATCCACATAATTTACAATGAAAGATTCATCAGGGTTTAGAATGATTGAAGCAATTAACGTATGAGCTACTCTATATGCTAGAAGTATTGATTGAAAACATGCATGGTTGATTTATAGTGTCACATTAAAGCTACGATTAATCTCCCATGATACAGCAAAATAAAGGGTAGAATCCTTAGATGCATGTGTAAGTCTAAAACGGAAGGTAAATATAGTCTAGAAATGTAAAATACAGTTATGCAGTATTTGTGATGAAATTTAGAAATACTTATATTTCATTTAATATTTTAACATAAATTATTTCAGATATTGTAAATTTAAAATATTTTAAACAATTATTCGATAAGCTCATTTAGGGCCTCGAGATTTTAAAACATCGACAAAAGATGGCGCCAGTATTGAGAGTTGATTGGTGATTGTTAAGCACAAAGCTACAGGATGGACTGACTATCTGTGTTCTGCCCACCACAAGTATCGAAACCCGATTTTTAGTAGCAAAAGCTTCCAGACTTACCTCTGAGCCACTGGTGGGGGCGGACAGTATTGAGAGTAACCTATTTTTTTCAAAATGGATGCACTGCGTCAATGAAGCTCGCCTCTGATCGCACAATAATGTACATCGCCTTACAATATATTAATATACCTTACCATACATTAAGTCAACAATTTTACTTTTAAAATCTCTTATTATCGACTTAGCTAGTAACAATACGGAATGTTTTTTTATTGTTGTATTTTACCTAATGATTGATATTATATTTCGTACTAGTGTAGTCAGAGCATGTGTTGTAGGGTGTTGGCCCGGCAGGGCTAGGTGGTTAAGGCGCTTGACTCATAATCTGAGGGTCGCGGGTTCGAATCCCCGTCCCACCAAACATGCTCACCTTTTCAGTCCTTGGGGCGTTATAATGTGACGGTCAATCTCACTATTCGTTGGTAAAAGAGGTGCCCAAGAGTTGGCGGAGGGTGATGATGACTAGCTGTCTTCCCTCTAGTCTTTCACTGCTAAATTAGGGATGGCCCTAAGTGTAGCTTTGCACAAAATTCAAAACAAACGAAACGAATGTACGGTGTTGTGGGATTATGATGATTAGATACGAAAGTAATCCCTCTATCAAACATAATTTCAAGGATATATCAAAAATGAAATCTGACCACGTATTACCATTTTTTGAGAAAACTTTGACACACTAAATCTAATGTAAAAACAGTATAAATATTAAAATATAACAAACATTTCAATTACGTACTCGCTCCCGTTCCATTTATCAATCTGTCCTAGCTTATTTATTCCGTTTTCTCCTGTGAAGATGTTGTAGAAATTATCGTCTGAGTTGTTTTTCTGTAAGAAAAGGAAGCATTTAAACAATTTATGCGATGAATTTATTTACTTTTTTAAATTTTAATCGTTTAATGTAGGTGGGCTAAGTAAGTTGCTTTTGTCGTCTATCTATGAGCTATGTTAAGTTTTGGTCTAAATTTGAAGCTCACAAATTCTAATTCTATATTGTTGCAATGACTTCTCACCAGGGAGCGCTAAAAATCACACTTTAATTCACTTATTATTCGAAAGACAACAAACTAGCACATTAAAAAAAGGAAGTTTGTAATTATTAATCTCCATCTTCGCATAAGGTGTCCCCCGGTGGGACAACTGTAAGTTTGCGTAAATACAACGTTAAAATTCGGGGTTCGTTTCTCTGCAATGGAAACAGCAAATAGCCCAAACAAACAAACGTATTAGATAGAGTCGATAATATATTTTTTAAGACTTCTAAATATCTGATTTTGTGCCTAAAAGCTTTGACCTACTACTATAGTTTTTTTATTGGAATGTCCAACAATAATTAAAGAAAGATTGCATTATAGAATCTTGCATATAACGCTATGCTCTCTCGGTCTGGAACATGAGAATAGTAGACTACGAGAATATCTACATATTTGCAGTATAAGCACTGTCAAGCTCAACCTATGCACTCATTAACTTATTTATGAAATCAATAAAGTTTGTTTTACACCTTGTCACACACACTGTTTCCGGTTTCTGTATTTCATCAATTCAGTCAAAATCGGAACTCCTTTTAAAACTGTGATACATTTCCTGGTCGTTCCTCCTGTTTTTTGCAGTTACAACCCGAAAAGTAAATCAGTGCGCCTGAGAATACCACAAGCAAGTATTAAACCGAGCAATATAAGATTAATTTATCTCAAAATCAAATTTCGATGGAACCGGAAATTAACACGAGCGCTATTATAATCCGAGATCCTTCTAAACAAGTAGATACATAGATTCTAAACAACCGAACCATCAGTTCCACTTCACTGCGTAAAGTAATACAGTTAAAACGCGAGTTAATGAGGAATTTTAAGTACTTTATTTGCTTTTACCTTTTTTGTTTTCGATGGCCTAAGAAAAACTAGGAGTAAGAGATACGTCTAGTTGTTGTTATAAAAGGGAAAAAGAAAGAAGTAAAATTAAATACTGCGTCAGGTTACTTACATACCCTAAAGAAGTTTTCTTCACCTATAACATATCCAGTTTTGTTATAGCTGAAATAAAAAAATGTATTTTGATAGACTGCTGTTAATATTCTTTGTCCCAGTTATAGCTTAATATTCGTGTTGCCTATAAGTAAATTCTAACAAAGTTGTTTGTGTTTCACAGATAGGAGTGTTGACTGCTAGAATTTTGTTAAATCAACGGAGGTATATTATAGAATGCGTAGAACATCGTGACAGCGGGATACGGGTCTCACAGGAGTTTTAACACATTCAGAATTAAGTATTAATAATTTTTGACATAATTTCCAGACACATGTGCATTAGTAATCACCTAGTAAATATAAATGAATCCCAAACAGGCGATACTATCTTGGTTTTACGTGGGATTTTCATATAACAGAAATGACTGTGTATCTGCCCCCCCCCCCCCAGTAGCACAGCGGAATGCCTGCGGACTTACAACGCTAGAAGCCGCGTTTCGATACCCGTGGTGGGCAGAGCACAGATAGCCCATTCTGTAGCTTTGTGCTTAATTACAAACAAACAAACAGGTTGTGTATCTAAAATTTTTCGTTTATTTGAACTACTGTAGCTTATTTCACGTCATTTTCGGTCAGTAATAACAAAATCAACATTTTGTCTATATCATATTGTTTAATTCGACTCATATTTTTTCAACAGTAGACAAACTGTGGCTTTAAAGTTTGATTTTGCCTGATAAGTTGTCAGTAGTAGACAAAACGTAACCAGCACTCCGTGTCTTGATTGATTTAATATTTTGTAAGCATATAGAAAACGCAGCTTTAGCATTTTGCGTCTTTTTTTCATTTGGTATACTATCAGTAGTAGACAAAACACAACGTCTACTCTGCGTCTCGTTTCATTTGGTATGTTGTCAGTAGCAGAGAAAACGTGTAACGTCAGTCCTTCGAACATTGTTTTATGTGGTAAATTATTAGTAGTAGAGAAAACGTTGTGTAAGGCTATGCATCTTGTTTAATTTGATATGTTGTCAGCTATAAAAAACGTAGTGTTAGCACCCTGGGCCTTGTTTCATTTGCTATGTTGTCAGTTATTAGTAGTAGAGAAAACGTTGTGTAAGGCTATGCATCTTGTTTAATTTGATATGTTGTCAGCTATAAAAAACGTAGTGTTAGCACCCTGGGCCTTGTTTCATTTGCTATGTTGTCAGTTATAGAAAAACGTAGTGTTAACACCCTGGGCCTTGTTTCATTTGCTATGTTGTCAGTTATAGAAAAACGCAGTGTTAGCACCCTGGGCCTTGTTTCATTTGCTATGTTGTCAGTTATAGAAAAACGTAGTGTTAGCACCCTGGGCCTTGTTTCATTTGCTATGTTGTCAGTTATAGAAAAACGTAGTGTTAGCACCCTGGGCCTTGTTTCATTTGCTATGTTGTCAGTAGTAGAGGAAACGTGGTGTTAATAAAGATTTAGGTTTGTAGTACGTGGCTTGTTTTATTTGAAATCTTGTCGATAGTAGATGGAAAGTTTGTTTCTAGTAAGTGGTCAAACAGTAAATTTATTTTGTGCCTGTTCTTATTTGTTGTTAAACGCGAAGCTACACAATGAGTTATTTGTGCTGTTTTCACCTTAGGAAATCGAACCCTGAATTTTAGCGTTATAAACCTCAAACTAATCGCTGAGCCGTCAGAGTCATTTGTCTGCTTGTTTGATCTAGTTTCATTTATTATCAGACAAAGACGTGCTTCTGTGTTATTTATCAGTCATTTGATAACTGAATAAGAGCAAGCAATAGAAAAGCTTTCAGTAACTTAGAGATTAAATAACACATTAATACAAGCATAACTATATATTATCAACGAAAACAACCAATTTGATAAAATTAATGCCTGTCAAAATTATAAATTCAAATTTTAAGCTTAAGAGAATCTCAGAAAATTTCAATTCCAGTAGCCTATTTGTCGTTTGATTGGTTGCGAAATTATCTCTCAAACTAATTCTTGATACACGCGATGAACGAGGTGTTCCAGCAAGTTACTTTGTAGAGATGTGACGAATCCTTTTGTTTTCCGCATTATGTAGGTATTTTCAATTACGCACTTTTTTAAATTGCTACATTACAAATATTTCTTAATTGATATACACCAATCATTCCTTTTTTCTTACCCCATAAAACCATCCAAACTTTTCATGTGGAAGAGGAGATAATGATCGGGATTCGTCTATCAAGGAATCGTTATATCCTTCAAATAATAGTTGCCGGACTGGTTTCCCAACAAACCAAGAACTGTGGGTTAAGTTAAGCATTTGATCAATAGCGTATCTGTAGAATATTTCAGGAGCATAACGATATATATTCGAGGCTGCCTGGAAAACAAGAAATAAAATAAGTTTGTTTGTTTTTTCTGTTTAATACAAGGCTGGTATAAAACACTGTATAAACATGTAATTGGTGGGAGAATCACACTAAAGACATTTAATTTTAAGAGCATAGTAGTATTCAATGCAAGTCACAATATATTATCCGTTCATTTCAATATAACAAACACCAGAGTAGTATGGATATGATAGAACGTAATGATTTTTGTACACAAGTTATAGCAATGGTTATTTGTAACAATACTATTAATCGTGAAACGAATGAGCTTTGACATAAAACTCACGCGTTCTTACTGACGTCACTTGATAAACATATATTGTTTCAAAATCACTTTGCAGCGCTAACTATGGTCATTTTCTTTTGCAAGTATGTTCTGTGTAAGTATAAAGCTGTACCAACTTTCAAAATTGTAGATTCCACGATTCCCCCACACCACATATACGCGTGTACCCAATCTTATTTTGCGTCAGCTTATATACTGTATTTGCCCGAATATAATGCGCACTTTTTTCCTCCAAATACCTCCCGAAAAATTGACTGCGCAATATAATCGCGCACATTGAATTTTGTTCGGTATTTTACTAGAATCTACCACCGAAAATCACTAAAGCATTATTAAAGGTTTCAAAAAATGTTGTTTATCCAATGCAATGGATGGGACGGATGATGAGATGTTGTGGAAATCAGAAGAGGATGAAGCAAGTGTTCAAGGAAGCAAATTCGCTGAATGCGACTGTGGCGACAATTCTAGTGATGACGAATATTTATGTGAAGATAAATGATTAGCTGGGTGTATTACCACGTATAAAATTTTCAGTAAAGTTTGTAAAATTTCAATGAAAGATCTCCAAAAATGTTTTATACATCGATAGCTGTTTACGGTATTTGGAAACTATTCAATATATTTTGTACAACTGATGTGTAAAAAAACAAATTTTCTTCAATTTAACCTTTCAGAATTGGCTACGCGTTATATGGTGGTTAGCTTAGACGTTTTTTCGCAGCTATACGGATCACAATGCCAACCAAAGTAGGGATTGAAAAGCGTTTTAAAATATATCCAACTCGTATCACTTTGTTTATTTGTGTACTTTTTATTGCAGCAATTATTTTGTTTTGGATACTTCTTATAACAATTCTACGAATAACCAACGATCCCTACTTTCCGTTAAAACTTGTATTACAACATTGCATTAAGCGAATATTGTGAAATATGCGATTATAAACCTTACTGGACATTTAATTGGTTTTAGTAACAACAAACAATTCAAAAAGACGTCAGTCACAATTTTTATAATCGAGGGAGCATTGAGAGTAGTGTTGATCACACTTCTTACACTAGAAGGAACGCGGGCCGCAGTTACATTGAATAAATAAATCAACCATAATACTTACATAGGAAAACCACATAAAATTTCATAAAACAACAGGAACACTAGGAGTGGTGTCGACTACAATATTCACACATGTCAACAGGAATGGTGAGAGTGGTGTCAACTAGAATATTTACATACGTCGACAGGAACGGTGGGAGTGGTGTCGACTACGATATCAAAATAGCACGAACCATTGAGAATGGTGTCATCTACAATACTTTCTAGAAGAGGACCTTTGAGAATGGTGTCATCTACAATACTTTCGACAACAAAAACATTT
>NW_013665633.1:554102-560384 GCF_000517525.1 Limulus polyphemus | reverse complement strand
AATAGCACGAACCATTGAGAATGGTGTCATCTACAATACTTTCTACAGAAGGACCATTGAGAATGGTGTCATCTACAATACTTTCTAGAAGAGGACCTTTGAGAATGGTGTCATCTACAATACTTTCTAGAAGAGGACCTTTGAAAATGGTGTCATCTACAATACTTTCGACAACAGATACATTGAGAATAATGTCATATACAATACTTACAACAGCTGGAACATTGAGAGTGGTGACGACATCATCTAAAGAACCGTTTGTGAGATCCGGTTGGAAATGCCAACTCTTTATCTGTCGATAGGAGACTGTTCCGTTGTCATTCCAAGTAAGGTTTACCTTTACGCGATGTTCCCTGGTAAGTAAACAGATATTTACAAAAGAGGTACAATAAATGTAAACATGAAAATTAGTTTAAAACCGAAAATAACACAGTAAAATACGTTCATTAACAGAAATGAAGAAAAAATGACTTACTACACTCTAGTCACAGGACTTTTACTGTTTATTAATTTACATCTTACGTGAAATAATGACTTTCGTTAACTTATTTACGAACCGCTAGATAGCTTACAGATTAAGTCTAAAACATTAAACAGTCAAACGAATGAAATATGAAAGTCTGTGTTGTTTTAGTATAAAGCTACAGAACGAGCTATAAGCGGTCTGTCCACCGCGGAGAATCAAACTCCAGAATTTAGCGTTGTAACCCGTAAACTTAACCTCTGACCCATCGCGAAACAGATGTGAAGATACCCTGAGTTTTTTTTACACTTATAATGTTTACGTTGTCATTGTAATTGGAACTGAAATATTTGTCTTTTTAGTTCCGCAACTGAGCGACAAAGTATATACCTAACTCTACCCTTGGTGAAAGCCCGACAGATCCGGTGAAAGTCTACATGTAAAAGTGAACTCTCAGTCTATAATGGGCTTTCTTTTTGAAGCTCTTTTAATGCACTTTAAATGTCTTACCTTAAAGGTTTTGTAGGTTATTTTAAGCAGATTGCACTCCTCCGTCTTTTTCTTTTTCGTTCGAAAACGCGGAAAACACACAAATTTGCTAAAAATGAGCAAAATCTCTTCAAGGATTTTCATTAATATTCATTAGCCAAGCAAATTGTTGTAAAACAGGGGAATTGATCCGAAGTGAGGAGATGTAGCAGTCGAGTCGAGAAACTTGGACGAAATGGCAAAGCAGTTGTGTTATTTCTTGTTCACAGCAGCCCATTTCACAGTGGAGATGTGATCAAGATTTCTACTGTCCAAGCTTGGCACATTTAATGCATTAAATTAAATAATAAACTTGAATTTTACATCTAAGGTAAACTATATTCTACATTAAGAAGTAAGAAATATCCTAAAATATTTTATTTATGAAATACTTTTTAATTCAGGCTAAGGTGCTTATTTTAACCCTAGTATACAACGGAATTTAAATGAGGTGAATCAGAAAAAAGCGAGAAACTTAAATAGCAGCAACATCTTTATTCTCCACATTGTAGCTGGATATTTTATTACTGTATAATTTAGTTATTGTAGGAAACAAGCCAAAATGGTAGAAATTTTATTTACAATCTTTGGTTTATAGAATTGTTTTGTGGTGTGAGTTTTTTTAAACTCAACTATTGACAGAAGCTACTGCCGAACGATATGGGGGTTTACATTTGGACTAATAAGTTAGTACATCAACTCGTTTAGGACGAGATGCATCCACAGACAGACAGAAAGTTTATCTTTATATTGAATACTTACTGCACCGGTATGGCTTAGTATGTATAGCGCATATGTGAATAACACCTGCACTCTGATTTTTATACTCGGTTCTGATGAGCAAACAGAGGCAGATCTGGATAAACTCTTACTTACTATAAAACATCACCTTAATTTTTTAAAGATATGAAACAAAAACAGTAAAAAAATGATAGTTTTTAAAAGATTGTCTTGACACTATAGCTTGACTTACTTGACTTATTCCCCTTAGTTCCAATTGGAACATAGGGACACTACTGTTCCACACCATTGGACCCGACTTTCGGCCATCCTCAGCTGAGCCCACGAGAGTCCAGCGGCCTTAATCTCCAGGTCATTTTTGGTTTCCTCACTTTCCTTTTTCCCTGTGTGTTCCAGTGCCTGTCTTGTCACATTGGTATGAGGCTTCCTTAGCGTGTGACCAATCCAACCCCATTTCATCTTCGCAGTTTCTTCTTGGACAGGCAGCTGATGTGTCTGCTCCCATAGGCCAGCGTTAGAGATGACACCAGGCCATCTAATGTGCAGGATGTTGCAGAAACATATGTTGACAAAGGTCTAAGTCTTGGCTATGATAGTGTTGGTGACTCGCCATGTCTCTGGGCCATAAATGACGAGTTCACTTTGGTGTTGAACAATCTGACTTTGGTCTTCTGCGAAAGAGATGATGAGGTCCATATAGAGATTTAAGGTAAATCTGGCTTTGTTGATTTGTGAGCTGACGTAACTGTCTGTGCCTCCATTCTTTGAGATGACACTTCCGAGGAACACAAACTTGTTAATTCTTCTATATTATCTCCATTGAGCTGCATTGAGTCCTTTGGCTGTTGTTCATTTTCATTATCTTTGTCTTGTTAACATTTACGCGTAGCCCAGTTTTTGCAGCTTTCTCATTAAGTTGTTGAGTCTTGGAATGTATGTTCTGCTGCCTATGTTACAGGAGGCATAGATCATCTGCAAGGCAAAGGTCTTCCAGGTGCTTCATGAATGTCCATTGGATGCCTGTATTTGTGCTGTTGGTAGTTTGCCTCATCACCCAGTCAATCAAAAACAGGAAGATTATGGGTGAAAGAAAACATCCATGCCTGACACCGGTCTGAACCGTGAAGGGCTCTGAGAGTTCTATGTTGTGTGTGTGATCTTGCATGTTGACTGCTTTTCCAGTTGTCAGGAGTTTGAGTGCCTTCGTAATCTCTTCCTTTGTTGGGGGTTCGTGTTAATATTCAGAGGCTCAGCTACTGGTGTGATGGTTGGGCATTGTGTAGGGGATCTCTGTTGAGAATCTCTTTGTAGTGCTCAATCCTTCTAGCTCGATGGTCTGTTTCTTTGCTAATAGTTCGTCCATATTTGTCCTTTACAGGCCTGTCCTGATTGGAGTTATTTCTCGATAGTGTTCAGGTGATGTTGTACAACGTCTTTATATCCTTTTTCCCTGCTGCTGTCTCTGCTTCCTCTGTGAGAGCTTCAATGAAGGCTCTCTTGTCTCGCCTGGTGTTCTTCGTTACTTCTCTGTTGAAGTTTCAGTATTCTGCCCGTAAATATTGTTTCTTCTCCTGGTTTTTAGAGGTACTTTCTTGCTTGAATAAGGTCCCATGATGCTTGTGAGAGACATTCCCTGTATTGTGTCTTCTTTTTGCCTAGTACTTCAGGTTTCCTGGAGTTTGGCCGAGTGGTCCTCGATGGTTTCTTCGATGAGGTCACCAAGAGTTCAAACTTGTTCTTCAGCTGGCATTGGAGCTGATATACTGTATTTCTTGCCCTGCGATTCTGCACATTGTACTTATTGTGCAGTCTATCTTTTCCGTCCTTGAAAGCTTTCAGCTTTACTCGAACTGCTTCAAAGAGAAGGTGATGACCTGATCCTGCATCCGCACCTGTTTTCACTCTCAAGTCTAGAAGGCTGTGTTCTGGCGATGGTGATGTAGTCAATTTGGTTCTCTGTGTGTCCATCAGGTGAGTTCTAATGTGGCTTTATGTATTGATTTCCGGGGGAAAATTATTCCTGCAATCACAAAGTCGTTGAATGCGCAGAAATTTGCAAAGTGCTCACCGTTCTCATTCACGGCTCCAAGCTCATTCCGTTCCATAATCAGTTCATAATCGTGGTTGTCAGCTGTCATTATAGCTAAGGACATTTAATTATTTTGAGGAGAATGTTTGTTTGCTGTTAAGCACACAGTTACACAACAGGCTATCTGTGCTGTGCCCACCACGAGTATCGAAACACATTTTTTATAGTTGTGAGCCCCCCGCCTTACCATGTGACATTTGGGGAGTGGGATAACTAAAAATGTGTGAACATCGTTATATAACACTATCTGACCAAAACAGGGATGATTATGAGTAGATGTTAAGGTTTTGTTTGTTCGTGTGCTTGTTGTTAAGCACAAACCACACAACGGGCTATCTGTGCTCTGCTCATGGCGGGTATCAAAACCCAATTTGTAGCGCTATAAATCCTTAGACTTACCGCTGAGTCACTAGGGTGGCTAGATGTTAAGGAAACAATAAACTATATTACAGACATATTCAATTAATTTCCGTTGGTCTGTTTTGAAATAGCTTAATTATACAGACAATTTTTCTGTTTTTGTTGAATTTAAAATTTTCGCGCTAAGCTATACAAGGGCTATTTGTGAATAGCCGTCCCTAATTTTGTGCTGCCAGACAAGTGAATGCAGTTAGTGAACAGCACCAAGCGCCATCTCTTGAGCTACTTTTATCTGACCGAGTATTGGGATTTGGCCATCACTCTTATAGCGAACTGACGTCCCCAAAGTGCGGAACGTTTTTTGCGACAACAAGAGCAAAACATGAGCACTCGAATTCATAGTTTGAGTTCGTTAGCTGATAGGCTACGCCCGGTCTTTTAAGGTTTTAAGTATGCAGTGAAAAATAAATCTCATTGATGTACAATAATGCTCTTAACGTATTCTTTAGTAAATGCGAGTTTAAATCGTTTTAACTTGCTGTAACAAGCACGGGCTAGACGCATTTCAGACAGTACTGTTTTTAAAATTGTTTAGATTGTTTAAAAACGAAATTTTATATGTATAACTTCATTGCTAGGAAATTGTATCGTTTGAAGTATCTGTTTATTTGCGTATTTCTGTTCCTAACCAAAACGTGAATTTCAGTAAAAAAAGAACAACCTACAGGTCTAATCTATGCTTTGATTGACCAGTTTCCCTGAATTACCAGCTCATAAGTGCTGCTTGGAGAAAACACACAAAGTAATTCTCCGATGAGTGTCTCTCAAACATGGAAACTTCCTTCCTACTTATATGTGTCGTTCTGTTTTCTTTTCTTAAACACGAACAGGTGCAGTTTAGGACAATATATACACATACACTTTGAATTGTTTTTTAAATATATATATATATTAAAAATTAAACGATTCAAGTATTTTGACTTTCTTGTTCCTTGACATAAAGAATGAAATGAAGGTGTACATTTGAATATCCACAAATTTTCCATATTCAAGTTTCGTATTATATAATGTCATTGTTCTTTGTACTTGCATTATGTATACAAAGTACAATGACATTATATAATATGAAACCGATTTTTTCCGCTTGTCATCTCAAACTTATCAGTTTCTCAGTGCTTATTTCATGAAAAGCGTTCGACCTTTTACCAAACACGTTTACGTTTTTATATATCCCGTAATTTAAACCTCTGCATGTTCTCTTATCAGTTCAAACTGAAATTTAAACCAGTTCATATGATATTTCTCTCCCAGCATTGTGTTCCATTTTATGTCTGATATCTGTTTTCGACGACACTAAAATACACATATCAATGAAACTTGCTACAGAACACGTTACATGTAAGCTGTAGCTGCTTAAGCAATGTTTTCCATGAGCTCATGACTTTTGGTTTTGAATTTCGCGTAGAGCTACACGAGGGATATCTGCTCTAGCCGTCCCTAAATTAGCATTGAAAGACTAGAGGAAAATCAGCTAGTCATCAACAACCACCGCCAACTCTTGGGCTACTCTTTTACCAACGAATAGTGGGATTGAATGCAACATTATGACACCCCCACGGCTAAAGGGGTGAGCATGTTTGGTGGGACGGGGATTCGAAGCCCGAGGTCTCGAGGAGATATCCGCATTAGTATAATGGCAATCAACCTCCTCTGTAAAATGCACAGAAAAACAAAAGTGGACATGCAAGTTTTGTCGTGTTATATAATCATTTCCAGGTGCCCCTAGTGTAAGACAACTATATCCTTGATAAGATGAAGGACGCTTATGTAACGAAATGACTTTAAGATGGTTAGTCAAAAACAGATTTTATCATTAAAGGGCGTTGACAATTAAATTCTAAATTCTTATGGAAATTAAGCAAAAAAAAAAAGCAATAACTACTTAAGTAAGAAAAAAGCATTCCTTGAATAAACTTTGTGATAATAAAATCTAATTTTCATTACATTTATTAATGTTTGTTTGTTTTGTTTTTGAATTGCAGGCAAAGCTACACGAGGGCTATCTGCGCTAGCCGTCCCTAATTTAGTAGTGTAAGACTAG
>NW_013665633.1:549997-553839 GCF_000517525.1 Limulus polyphemus | reverse complement strand
ATCGTCACATTATAATGCCCCCACGGCTGAAAGGGCGAGCATGTTTGGTGTGAGCCTCAGATGGCATAAAATTAGCTACCAAAGATGCATTGGTTAATATGGGATTTTGAAAAAGGTGGAACTCCCTTTTGTAATCCATTTGGACATTCCAATCAGAAGACCAGGAGCGTTAATGACTTGAATTCTGAAGAGATGAAACAAAGTGACGCCACAATTTAACCTCTGAAAAGAAGGAACCTGAGACAAGAAAAACACTTAATATAATCTGATTAGACATTATATAGTCACCCGGTGGGTCAGCGATAGATTTTCTGGACTTACAATGCTAAAAATTTCCCGCGATGGGCAGAGCACTCATCGCTCATTTTGTAGCTTTGCACTGAACAATAAAACCAAAAAACAATAACCTCAACACACTATATAATCTATGTCATAAATCAAGACAAAAACAATTACTCCAACACACTGTACAATTTATGTCTGAAATCAAAGCAGAAACAATAACACCAACACACTGTATAATTTACGTTTGAAGTCAAGACAAAAACAATAACACCAACATATTGTATAATTTATGTCTGAAATTAAGACAAGAACAATAACACCAACACCTGAAATCAAGGCATATATATATATATATATATTGTAACAAATAAAATATACAAAATTTTGCTTTTTTAAATAGACACGAAACACTGCCGAGTAACCTAACGCGTTTTTATTAGTGTGTTAAATATTAAAATGTGCAGTAATCTTAAGTTAATGGACCAGGCATGGCTTTATAGTTAGCGTGTAGTAGCTGTGGATTTGGAAGTCCTAGCTTCAAGTTACAATAACCTGTTGAGAACGTTCCTCACTTTCAGCTATAAGAGCGTTATAACTGTGAATCAATCCCAGTTAAGAATATAGATGCATAATAAGTGGTGGGTACTGCTGACTGGTTACCCTCCCTCTGGTCCGTTGTTGTAAAATAGGGAAGGCGGGTAGTGGACTAGTATATATTGTAAGGTACCACTCAGTACACATATATATATATATATCTGTGTGTGTGTGTGTGTGCGTGTGTGTGTGCATGTAGAAAATGAGCAAGAACACAGAAAATTGAATCAGAGTGCTTCCAGTGGTTATGCTTTTCGTTACAACCGCTTAAAAATAATAAAAAAAATAACTTTCAAGTATACCGAAACACAAATAACTCCAAGGATGTTTTGAATATATTGTAAACATCTATTTTTGAACGAGAACAGTGAAACAAGTGCAGATTAACTCACTATTTGATCACACATGAGTAGCTCAAATGTTGGCTGTGGGTGGTGTTGACTAGCTGCCTTCTTTATAGTCAATCAGTTCAAAATTATGGATGGTTACGCACAGATAGCACCTTTGTGTAACATTGTGTAAAATTCTGAAACAAACAAACATTTAAAACATATACCACTGAAAGTTTCTAGTGTGGTAGTTTGATTTGTTTAAAAAAAGGGGGGAGCCTTACCAGCAACTGCTCGCCAGTTAACGTTTTGCTTCCGTTGGTAGAGCACTCGACTGGCATACAGAAATCTTTGGCTCGAATCATGTTAGCAGAAATATCAAAAACTGCTGAAGTTTGGGAAGCATATTTATGTACCCCCGCCCCTCTCTCTCACTATATACATTGACCAAACAACCATTTATAAATGAACGCCATTAGTTCATGGCCTAAAAGGTTACTTTTTTTTCAAGCAGCCTGTTCGGTGTCATTTAATTGTCCAAGTGTCAAACACTTAGGAAAGTGTAAATCCAACCCTTAATTTTAGAAACTATATCCTTAAAGAGTTTTTGTCTAAGGTGCCTTATTATAAACATTTTAGTACTGATACGCAGGTAATTCTGTAGTATATTACGTTAAATTACTATTAACTGAACTTCTGTTTCCTACAGGATAAACTATCATATAGCTCGACCTATTATATAAACTGTACAATGTGATTTAACTGGAATATCCGTAGCATATATTTATGAAATCAAAAACATGTATTTAGAGAAGCCGATAATTTATTCTTTTTTGGCATACACAAGGATCCAAATAGCAAGTTTATATATATATATATAAATAAAGAAATAATCAAATGATGTAACAATGTTATTTAAAATATAAATAATAAATATACTATAAAAAATATGAATTTATAATATTTTACCTAAATGTGTATGGTCCCATCTCCTTGAAGTTTGGCTTTTCTGTCAGACTCCACACTCCTTCAGGATTGACGAGGTTAAAGAAATAGAAACGAATGTAAATGGGAATTGGTGGTTCTTTCCAGTAACCGTAGCTTTCTGAACCTTCTTTTATCTTCATCCGCTACAAGATCAATAAAAACACTAATATTGAAAAAGAGGTTCTAACATTTTGTTTTCCAAAAAATATGCATATTTTTAACAGGCCCCTCACGAGCCAGTGGGGAACATTTTTTTCTTGAAACAAACAAATAAACAAACAACAAATTACCCAATACGGTTTTTCTTAATTTGAACTAAATTTTTTGACATGTTTATTGGCTGAAAAGAATGCATTTCCCGCACTCTTTTAGCGTTGGGGCTACGAAAACTGATTTGAAATGGTAAGATGACTGAAATCCGTCAGCGCATCACGAACTTTATGGCGAAGCACAAGAAGCGTGGAAGTTTCTAAGTGATACGCTGAGGTATTCAGGAACGGTTTAGAACCACCTTGGTAGATATTGTGCTCAAGCCGAGTACAATATTATGCCTGTAACCGCTTCCAAGGTGCTCCTGTCTGCTCATCCTACTGCTGACTATCGTGATGCTTCAACTTTTCCTAACGAATCGCAGGTGAAATCGTTCGTATCTCAATTGAAACTAAACATAAAAAGGTGACAGCAGAAGCATAAAGTGTTGGCAATTGCTTAATTAATGATGCTGAGAATGTGGCTTTATTGATATATACTGAATTTACTCCCAACTAGTATGGAGACTTGAGATGCTGTATTTCACTTAAATATTTATCAATTAACAAACGAAAATTTGTCCCGAAAAGATACGTCCAAATCCACTCTATATGGAAGTTTTCGGATTGAACTTACTCTTAATACTCAACAAATTGTAGTGTAAAAAGACCCCTTGGCTTCTGAGGGACGTGTTAAAAAAAGAATATAAATGAAGAAATAACAACTTGTTCTCAAACTGTTAAACAAAAATATGTTGCAATGATTTAAATAACAATATTATGAAGAAGCGCCACCTTTTAAAAATGTCTAAGCAGTAGGTATATCAGATTACCAATAACGTAATAAGATACAACGAAGCAATACTAAAATAATATAATAAGAAACATATTAAATAGATACCATTCCATTTACAAATATAAGATATCACAGACCCATTCTACATAACTATAGACTGTAGTTCTCTACTGGTCTTGATAGGAATTTTATTTCTGCTAAAGTAAGCGTATCATGCGTATATTACAATCATCATGTTGAAAGGCTAATGTAAGGTCAAGTAAAAAAGAAAACGTGTTTAGCGTCCGGAGTTTTTTTGGACATCTGTCAAAATGTTTGCACCCTTTTTTTAATGACATCTGTGAAAGAAAGTTTGCACCCTTTTTTAATGACATCTGTGAAAGAAAGTGTGCACCCTTTTTTCATGACATCTCTGAAAGAAAGTTTGCATCCTTTTTTCATGATTGTTGCTTGTTTTCAAAGGGTTCATGTCAAGCAGAAGTTTTCTTTGTTTCATTTTTTCATCAAAACGATATAGAATTTACGACAAATATAGAAAAAGGGAAAAATTAATCAATTATGTTCATCTCATTTTTTATTCAGAAGCCTTCTTTGTATGATAAC
>NW_013665633.1:540352-549748 GCF_000517525.1 Limulus polyphemus | reverse complement strand
AAAGAGTAGCCCAAGAGTTGGCGGTGGGTGGTGATGACTAGCTGCCTTCCCTCTAGTCTTACACTGCTAAATTAGGGACGGCTAGCGCAGATAGCCCTCGTGTAGCTTTGCGCGAAATTCCAAAACAAACAAACAAATTGTATGATAAAAAAACGATAATTTAAAAAAGAAAAAATCGAAAAAAAAGTGGAGGAGTCGGCTGCAAAAAAGGAAGCGGGCGGGGACGCTAAAAAAATTTTTTTTTTTTACTTGGCCTAAATGTGGATGTTATAATTAGCTAGCAAACTATACATTGTCAACTACTCTTTTGATTTGAGATTTTAAAGGTTGGTTGTCCTGCTACCATTCATTTATATTGTATTTTAAAGTACGAAAACTGGATATAAGAGAAGCTTTCCAGTACTCTTTATTACACACTATAAGATAATATATCTCTTTTATAAAAGGTTGTTGTTGTCGTGCAAAGCTACACAATAAGCTATCTACACCGTGTCCACAGTTGTGAATCAAGCCCCGGATTTTAGCATTATAAGCCTGTCAACTTACTGCTGACCTGTCGGTGGGGGGGGGGGGGCGTATTTTATAAGGATATTTAAAAACAAATAGTTAAAGTGGCGAACATTGACAACATGGTTAAATAAATGGGACACATACTAAACTTTTTCTCACCTCTGCATCTGGCTTAGGTTGTTGGTTAGGACGCTTAACTAGCAATCTGTTTTATGTAGTTTTCTTTCATATAGTTAATTCTGGGCTAGCTGTCCCTAATTTGGAAGTGATAGACTAGAGAGAAGGCAGATAGCCCACACCACCCACCGCCAATTTTTTGGATGTACTGTCGTGCAGGTTATACCTCTTCTAATTTAACGAAGGTAAAATGAAAAGTTAACATGGCACGTTTCAGGACACACCCGTTATATAATAATCCAGTAATATGCGCCGTCTAACGAAAACGATTCCTGTTCGAACCGGAATTGAGCCTGGAGGTACATGACAATCTCCATTATATCTAAGCAGGTGTATAAAAAACTGAATTACTCGTATTTTCCAAGTTAATTTGATCATTATCATCGTTGGTTTTAAACACTTAACTGTAGCAGCCGTAGACATGAGAACTTTATGGGGGAGCAGTCATTTGGAACGAGCACAACATTCATGGGATTAAAAAACTGCCTCTTTTTTATATATCGATTAATTCGACTAAGTATAAGAAAATAATTTCTAATGTGGTCTGATTTTAATATTACAATCAGGGCTATGAACAATACTAACAATGGTAACTCTACAATATATTACTTAGTTAGTATGAAGCTTCTCTGTATTTGTAGTTAGCAGTACTAATACGAGAAATTCAGTGCCAATGTTTGAAGGAATATTTTCCCATGTATTCAGATGGCTCTGCTATTTATTTATATATTTTTTCCAATGATTTATAATCCTCATCGACATTACCAGTGATATGTAAACTATCGTTTTTAATCCAATCACTCTATTATAATTTTTTTTCAGGTGTTTATCAAATTCTTCTCTTTTCGGAAGGATTCTAATGGGAATAAAATTTTCAACAAAAAGATAAATAAAATGAACGAAAATTACGCAAACATGGACATTGAAAGCATTACATGTGAACATGTCGTGGGGTCAGGCTCAATTCCATCCTTTGCCGGCCCTCGCCCACCTAGATCCGCTGGTGAGTAGTAACAACAGTGTTCCATGCCCTCCAAGTAATAAGGCAACGTTTGAATTACATGATAAAATTAAGAGTTCACAATCGTTGCCTGCACATTTAACGTGTTATTTAGCTTCACGGCATAGGATTCTCGAGATTTGTTTGTCATGAAATGAAGAGCATATTTTATGTTTTCTATAGTTTCATCTAAGGATGCTCGACAATTTCATAATAAAAAGCACGTCTTTTTCTTCTTCTGTTTCGAACCCTCCTCATTTATCCGGGTTTGGAGCTGGCATGCTCAGTCAGAAGAAACATGGCTGAGCATAGTAAAAAGTATATGTCAGACGCTTAATGTTTTTTAACTTTCATGTATAGAAAGAACACATGGATGTTCAATTAGCACATGGTAAAGGATCTTTAGTTTCACGTGGAGAATTCGTATGATTCGCAAGAATTTTAATGTTTAAATACTGTATAGTACAAGGCAATGGTCAGACCTTCAAGAAATTTTGGTTTTGATTATTAAAAGAAAGATTAATCTTAATATTGCGCGTGTATTTTTGTATAGTCATACAAATAGACTATACAGTGTATATTGTTTTTGATAACAAATGTGAAGAACATTATACGATTCTACTACATTTTGATGTTTTATTGAATGGGACAGATATTTGGCGGATATTCGTGTTTTGATGCTTTCTTAATGGTTTGTTTGTTTATTTTTGAATTTCGCGCAAAGATACACGAGGACTATCTGCGCTAGCCGTCCCTAATTTAGCAGTGAAAGACTAGAGGGCCTCAGCTAGTCATCATCACTCACCGCCAACTCTTGTGCTACTCTTCTACCAACGAATAGTGGGATAGACCGTCACATTATAACGCCCTCACGGCTGAAAGGGCGAACATGTCGGTAGAACGTGGATTCAAATCCGAGACCCTCAGACTGCGAGTCAAGCGCCCTAACCACTTGGCCATGCCGGGCCTTTATTGAATAGGACAGATATTTGGAAGAATCGTATAAACCATTTCGTATTTTGATGTTTTATTGAACGGTACAGGTATCTGACGGAATCTTATAACCAATTTCGTACTTTTTATGCTTTATTGAATGGGATAGATATTTGGCGGAATCTTATAAATCATTTCCTAATCTTGATGCTTTATTGAATGGGACAAGTATTTGACGGAATCTAATAAACAAAACAGTACAGCCTCAAACCTTTCAGTACCAATATTTATCTCTTTTAAGAGTAAATCTTTTATATTCTTAAATGCCCACTTCTCAGAGTTAACGGCTTTCATTTCTATTGCATTTTTCCCCATTAAAATAAATCACTTAAATTCCTGAAATTCTAGTACTTTGATTTTACAGACAAGTTTATTTCAGATGAAAAATAAATCATTCGGGTTCTATAATTAACGTTATCAAATTAGGACAACTACATAAAACATGCTTACGTTGATAAAACATACCGAACAACTTTGTATCACGGAATTATATGAATTTCAAGTTTTCTTGGAACCGAGTACAATATATTAAACTAAAACTGGGATAATGTTTGACTTTGGATAACAAGTAACTAAAATAAGGACAAGTCACAAAATCCGAAACATAAACGTATGTTTTTATTTATAAATATAAATATTACAAAGCGCTACTTTCTGTCTTTAAAGTCACGTGACTTACATAAAACCGTGAAACATTGAAACAAGCACCTAGAAAAAAGCCGAGTAAGGCGTTATACAGTTCAATAAACTGTTGTGTAATGTGTTTACAGTTCATTTCCTGTATGTTATTTTTATCAGAATAAATAGACAATCTTCCATTCGACTCCAAGACACAACAATTTGATATTAGCCTTACTATGCAAAATCACAAAGTTAACTGACAACCAGATCTCTATAAAGTAGCGGTGGAACGAATTGTATCAGAACTACACTTTGACGTTGGTTGGCATTACATAAATAGTGTGATGCTGCCGAAAATTGCAGTTTCATAGAGCAAGATTGTAATGTTTCGAGGACCAACCGATTCATTGTTATATATATATAACACGGTAGATGTGATGGTAGACAAGAGTTTTGATATAATGTGTAAATTTATTTCACACATTATAGCCTTAAGATGCAGGTGAACGAAACGTCACAGAATTTCCTCCCATAACTTCTTTTTTGAATAATTCATCGTAATATTCTAACGCATTATACACTTTCCTCTTAAAACACAAGTAAAAAAAAAAGAAGGAAAAAAGACGCCTTTTTCAGCCAGCCAAATATACCGAGTCACAAATTCGATGGATATATCTTTTAGTGTCATTTTTCTAGTATAACGACTCCTTAAACATCAAATATCCTATAAATATGACGCTAAAAATCGGGTTTTGATACCCTGCGGTGCACAGAACACCGATAACCCATTCGTGTGTAGCTTTATGCTTAACAAGAATCAAACAAAAGGAATAACAATGCTTGTTTAAAACGTAGACAAAAAACCGAATGAGATCGAGTGACGCTATAGTTTTGATGACCGAATTAGGTAGACATTTAATGGATCTGATGGGTACCAAGGTACTAATGTTGATACGTTGGGCAAGACTTTTTGTGGCATAAATAAAACAAAACATGAGCAATTTGACCCATGTCAGTCTCATTAGATAAGCTGAACTACATATAAATATCTTTTAAACACAAAAAAGCTACAGCCATTATTTTTCTTTGACATTTTCAACGTGAACGTTACTTTATGAGCACGTGGTCTAAACGACATGGCCAGAAATGCCTAAGGTTCAAGTATAGCCGTTACTAACGTTGTACTACTGACCAGGGGAAAGACATTTAGAAGAACCTACTGCCGTATGAGCTATGTCCAGAACAATGAGATTGACTGTCGCTCTTGCAACGCACCCATAGCTGAAAGAGCAGAAACGTGCATGCTTGTCTGCATTACGGCACGAATCTTGGACCTAGCAACTCACAGAGCGGCACGCTAACCACTAAGCCGTGCTTGGTCGCATGTTTTCTGTATTGTTTAGTTTGGAACACTAGGTGTCACTGAATGCAAATGTTTACACTCAATAGTATCTTTGCGGCAATGCAGCCTAAGATATATATATACCAACTACGTTTCATTGAAACTAATAAAACACGAAATATCAAAACGTAATGTATAAGTCTATTCGATTGAGTTTTGTTGAAATGTATTAAAAACAACAATAAAAAAAGCTAATTCCTTATGATTAAGTCCTAACGAGTAACCTTACATTATTAACCTTTAAATTAACGATTTATTTTTATGTTGTTCACTACTGGTGGAATTCACATATTCCAACATATAGAGATTTTTTTTTGCCGGTTAAAATACTTAGTCTAAAGGACTTTACGAAACATATTGGTGAAATTTTTCACTTCCTATACATATAGTGGAATTACTTGTAACATTGGTGGTGATTATGTTTATATTTTTAAAAAATCTTATAACCAACAAAGTCACGAACCCACAATCAGTTTGGTTCATAAATAGTTTAGAAAAATGCGTTTAAAAACCAAGCCCCCCAGTAGCACAGCGGAATGTATGCGGACTTACAACTCTAGAAACCAGGTTTCGATACCCGTGGTGGGCAGAGCACAGATAGCCCATTGTGTAGCTTGGTGCATAAATTCAAACAAACAATTAAAAACCAATAGGATCCTTTAATCCATAGATGATTCTAGGTTAAACATTTAAGGATTTTGTTTGTTTGTTTTTAGCGCAAAGCTATTGGCTGTCTGCTCTCCCTCCAACGCGGGGAATAGAACCTTGATTTTAGCAATGTATGACCGTAAACTTACGCTAACCAACCGGGAGGACGATTAAGAAGGAGCTATAATACTTTGACAACTTCTTCCAGAGGTTTTGAAAACTATTTTGCTGTTTTGCATGCAGTAAACTAAATCCTTGCCAAGTATTAATCTAAACAGGTTTTTATAACGTAGTTATATATTAGAAAAATAATAGTCATTTTGACAGTTCTTTATTTCCAATAACGCAGTCATCAATTCCTAAGAAAAAAAAACGAGAAGAATATACAGGAATATAAGAAATTTTGGCCTAGTGGTTAGGGCGCACTCGACTCGCAATGTGCGGGTCACAAGTTCAAATCCCTGTCACCGAACACGCTCGTCCTTTTAGCCGTGGGGGTGTTATAACTTGACCGTTAATCCCACCATTGGAAAAAGAGTAACCTTCAAGAGTTAACGGTGGGTGGTGTTGACTAACTTCCTTCCCTCTAGTCTATCATTGCTAAATTAGGGATGGCTATTGCAGACAGCCCTCCAGTAGCTTTACGCGAAATTCAAACCAAACCAACAAATGCAGATGTATTATTGAAATTCGCTGGTTCTGCAACTTTCTAGACAAGCTAGGAAAGCTAGAATTAATGTGTCGGGCACCTTCTCGGATTATTTTACCCCGGATGCAGTGTCTCGCAAGGAGGGGGTAGTTAGCCCTATTCTGCTCCCAGGCTGTGGTTGACTTGGCTATCTGGAAGAGCTCCTACACTCCATTTATTGCAGCGACAAATCTACAACCACGGTTAAATAAAATAGAAAGCTACTGTAACGAATGGAGAATCAAGATAAACGCCCCTAAAATACAAATAATATTATTCAGAAAATCAAAAAAGAAGAGCAAACAGCCCTTAAAATTGTACCTTTACGGAACTCTTCTCCAGGTAGCCACATCAGTCAAATTCCTGGGTCTAAGCTACGACTCTAAATTAAATTAGACTAAATACATAAATGAAATTAGAAATAAAATCTGACAAAGATCGAATTACTTACGACGTCGGACTGGCAACAACAGAAAACATACTCGAAATATATAAAACCTACATACGCCCAGTGGCAGAGTACGCCAGCCCATGGTAACCAAATCACACGTAAACAAGTTACTAACAATACAAAATGCAATAATAACTAAAGCATACAGAAACAAACACAACATTCTTACATAATTACGCAAACATCCCTATGTTGTCAGATAAACTTCAAATAGATCAATGTATTACTTTCGCAAAAATTAAACAACAACAACAACAACAAAAGAAAAAGAATCACTATGAACGCTAAAGAGTTTGTTACCATACATGATGATAATAGACTTAAGTACCTCTCAGTACTAATTCTAGCAAACTTCTTATTTAATCTATGGTCACCTACTACTGGGCAAATCAGTAAATAGATACAGTGTTAATTTTATTTTAAAATGGTTTATTTATGTGAAAATAGGATTAGTGCTATATTTTTCCAATTAATATTTATGGAACTGTTTACATGAACAAAATTATGTGTTGACAATGAATAACAAAAAGAAGAAGTTTATATCAGAAAACTCGAAAACAACATGTAGTGACTGCATGATGTAAGAACGGGTTTTTTCTAGCTACCGGACCGCATTCTACTGAAGAATTAATTTGGGTTTCATCTAACACTCAATAACCAAATGAATAGTCAAGAAGGGAGATAGAGGTCAAGGTATACCTGATCCTCAAAGATCAGATGATGAAACAACGAGCAAATGAAACCTTGAATGATTGAATATCTATGTAGGTTATTCTACAGATGAAGGCAGAAATTTCATTTCAAAACCTGCCTTATATGATAATTCGTCAAGCGTATACCCAAATTATTCACAAAAATAATTCGTTTTCTTTATATTCGCCTATAAAACTTATTTTTTCTTCAATAATCAACTTAAAAAGCCCAGAAAAAGAATTTCGAAAATCATGTACCGTGAGTTGAATATTTACTCACATACAAGTCCTGCTTTTAATTAATCTAGTCACGTCATGATTAACGAGGTAGAAATGGTGATAAATTAAGCAAAAATGATTGAAAGTTCTTAATAAAGATAACATTTGTATGTCCAAATAAATATTGGTTTCGAAGTGATGACTTGCCGGATGGTATTTCACAGATAAAAACAAATGTTGCGGCCTCGTAACTATTTTTACGTATCTGCTTGTTTAATAATTTCCGGTACAATTTCTTCCCGAGGAACTTCAGCGATACAAGTTAGTTTATTCTTTCTCAATACAACTTTGCAACACACAGAATTTCCACAGTCACTTTATCTTAAGCCCACGCTATAATTCACAACGATTCACGCACTTTACTTACGGTCACTACCGCTCGCTTGACTCAATTATCTGTCTCTATATCTGTCCATCTGCAATTGTCTCTTCGCTTTATTTGCCGTGCTTATATACTACCAGCGTCACGTGACTTCCGATGTCGTAACACAAACATAAACAAACTAAAAATCAAGAAATCCATCTTAATTCAACAAAACAACCCTACTCTAAACCAACACCCTCGGGTGCCAAGATATCTCTTCTAAGTCGTGCAACAATATCTGGTCATGTGACCGCTTTGTTCCATACTGTGTATATATATTTGTGTCAGTGTAAACAAATTGTACCTGATGATGACAAAACCTTGTACATTTGCTGCTATGTTAAACTTATATTAAAGAGTTTCTTCATTACCCATTCAAGCCGTCTCCAAGCATAATAATAAAGTATCTCGCACGTACAACTATTTCCTCGTGCGCACGAGATAATCCCATTATTTTATATTTTCCATCTTGTGGTTCAAGACTTTCGTAGTTATCAAAGCAGTTCTTATCAAAATGTTATTGAAAGTGGTTGTGAAAAACGAGAGGCTACGTGCGTTGAAAATAAAACGAAATATTATTATTTTTTCTTCTTCCAGTTCTAGTAATATAGCAGTCGTTAAGATGTTGAGTAATTAGAATATTTCTTCCCTTTGTTTATTGAATTGCCCCCAAAGCTGGAAGCGGGTTTTCTGTGACAGTCATCCATAATTTAGAAGTGATAGATAAGACGGAAGGCAGCTTGTCAATCCATTGCCCAATCGAATGGTGAGATTGACCGTTGCTTTATAATGACCTCCCAACTGAAAGAGTGAACATGCTCGGTGATAGGATTCGAACCCACAATCCGCAGATGGCGAGTCGAAGTCCCTAATCACTAAGCCACATCTCTTCTGAATGATAGTAGGTGACTTATTAGTATTATTATTATCCTGAACACTTCGATATTAGATATGGATAATTTGTTAAATTATTCTTCTAAACAATTTCTCCTTAGTATTGATGGTGGATAATTAGTAATTACTTTCCAAAGATAACATTATATATATGTTAATAATTTAGTAAAGCAATAGTTAACTCGAACCTACCTTTTCTATCTCACTTTTCATTACAACAGGAAAGACAAAATACATAACGATGCTCATTACAGCCATAGAAGCACCAATGCCGAATAACAAAGCAAATTTTACTGTGGGTGAAGCACTCATTTTGTGTGGGAAACAAAACGACTTTAGCTTATTTGGTCCGTTTAATATCTTTCAGTCCTCGCGGGTAAGTATTAAGTTACTAACTTATGTGCTCATTTTATTTCATTAGCTCCTCCTCATTCTTATAAAGTCCACTCCTCTTACTTCTCACGCATAGATACTCCCCTAGTCTAACGTTTACTGGAGTTCTAACCAATAATAGAACGTTGTGTCATATGATAACAGGAAATTGAGGGCTTGTATGTAAATTCACTGTAAGTTGTTTTGCAGCTAATGTTAAGATAAAAATGAATACAAGTTATCAGAAAAATCAGTTAAACATGCTATAATTTTTAACTAATTCTTGAATTTTTTTTTATTCCTGT
>NW_013665633.1:537482-539433 GCF_000517525.1 Limulus polyphemus | reverse complement strand
AGTCGAGCGCCCTAACCACCTGGCCATGCCGGACCCCCCAGTGACAGGTAGGGTTAAGAAAACGTGTGATCAGTCTTTTTTGAAATAGTGTCATGAATTAAGTTTATGCTGCTGGATATATATATATAACTGCAATATATTACTCCTTACGTTGTCGTCTAAACATTTTGATGTTTATTACGTACTTCCTTAGAAAATTGTAGTTATTTTATTACTTTTAAAGTTTTAACGTGGCGTAGGGTTCTATAATAGTGCGTTTCATCACCCAGGAGTAACCTTACTGGTATGAATAATTACACTAAGGCATTTACGAAAACAAGACAAATTAATTAATGTAAGATGTAAATTCTTTTTAGCTAACAGTCTGAAGGCTAATAACGCTTAAAACCGTGTTTCAATACCCGTGATGTGTACAATACAGAGAGCCCATTATGTAGCTTAACAAACAAACAAACAAACACTTCTTTTAGTTTAAAGAAGAGATTATTCCTTACACTAGCCCCCCCTCCCCCCAGTAGCATAGCGGTATGTCTGTGGACTTACATAGCTAGAAACCATGTTTCGATACCCGTGGTGGTCAGAGAACAGATAGCCCATTGGGTAACTTTGTGCTTAATTACAAACAGACAAAAATCCTTACACTAATTTCTTTATAGAAAATGGTATAAGTGAAATTATTAGGTGAGAAAAAGTTAATTTATTTAAGAGGTACAATCAAGTGCGTTAGCTGATCCCGAGTAATCTTAATTCATATTCGAAATTTTTTTTTTCTTCTCCAACTAAAGAACGGGATGTTTTCTCGCTGTTAGACTTCCTCTTGTTTGACGTCTAGACACAGATAAGATGATATTCCCGTCCACTTATAAAAAAAACTAAATTTTAACATCAGGAAAGTTTATGATAATATCCTACATTAAATCATGAAAAGAAAATTTGTATAGACCAGATATCTAACTGCACAGTAAAAAGCACTGTAAATATATTAAGCACTCCAAGTATTTCCAACCGTATCTTAGAATTAATAAAACTTTTTACTTTTAAAAGGAACAAAGTATAGAAAATATGATGGCATTCCTTAAGATTTGTAAAATTCAATAGGTTTAGTAAAGTCACATAACTTTCAACAATCTTCGTAATTGATTTTGAAAAGGGTATTTATTATACTAAATAGTTACATTGTGTCAACCTACTGATATTTTATCATTTTAACATAACATTACCTGCGGGCAACAAGGGACCATTTGATCCTTCAATGTTGTCCTCCACAACCTGGATTTACAACGCTAAAATCAGCGGTTCGACACAGCAGATAGCCCAATGTAGCTTTGTTTAAGAAAAAACACACACACACACACAGACCCTTCCAAACCCATCTTTTGGAGAATCAAAAATTTAAACTCGCTCTTTACTTTTCAGGAAATCGTCGATTCCTTTCTTACATTCCAGTGCTGACCTGCATTCCTATCAATCACTGTGTTAAAAACCTATTTCTGTAAAATAAACCTTACATTTCTGGAATCATCTTAGTAGCTCTCCTCTGAACCCAATAATTTCCAGCAAGTTAGTATGTTTTCTTAGAAAAGGATACCAAAACTGTACGCAGTATTTCAAATAAGTCTTAACTAGTGATTTATGTATACATAGAGATAATTACTGCTTTTGGCTTGTAATCATCATGTCTATAAATACACCTTATAAGTCTATTACTACTAGCACACAAAGCACTGCTTCGATAGCTGGGTGACTTATCTAAAACTAAACATGCCAAAATACTTCATTTTCTTCATTCACACTATTGAATTGGTTTCCAGGTGCGAGTTCTACATATTCCTATATGTTTAGATGTACAAGATCATGGCCAGGTGGTTAGGGCGTTCGACTCGCAATCTGCGGATCGCGGAATCGAATCCCCGTGCCACCAAACAAGATCGCCCTTTCAGCTCTGGGGGCA
>NW_013665633.1:529293-537467 GCF_000517525.1 Limulus polyphemus | reverse complement strand
CCACTTCGATAAAAAAAAAAATAAAAAAAATTGCTCAAATTACTTTATGATGTGGCGCCAAACAACTTAGCTAGTGAAGGAAGGAACCTTCGTTACGCAAAAAAAGAAAGTGTAATGAAAATCATGCATAACTTGAGATTTTTTTTCCACATTACTTTTAGTTATTACCGACTTAAAATCAGATGTTTAAATCAGTGGTATGTGAGAGGAAAGTATTCCAGATATATCTATCTTTTTTTGCCTTGGAGGCGGAATGAAGGCCTACTATGCATTAACCTAAGCAACAATAAAATAAATAATTACTAATTCATGGAAAGAGTAATTGCGTAGTAAAAAGAAATGATATAATATAAATCAGTAGTCATTTAAAATATGTGTCGGACTAAATAAGAAGAATATGAAAAAAATATCTGTAGACAAACGTGATTTTAAAAATACTTATTAGGCCTTTGATTCCTATTATTTTTGTTTTTACTCGAAAAACGAAA
This sequence comes from Limulus polyphemus, assembly GCF_000517525.1. Lineage (NCBI taxonomy): Eukaryota > Metazoa > Arthropoda > Merostomata > Xiphosura > Limulidae > Limulus > Limulus polyphemus. The sequence goes on along the minus strand of NW_013665633.1, from coordinate 536,979 downwards.
AAGACGTTCACATACATTATAGGCATATAGATATATAATCGAAAATCCCATATTGCTATAACAGTCCACTCAGTCTTAAAGGTGTAATCAGGCTAATGGCAGCATTCCAAGCGGCCGGTGGCAGTTAATGACATCGACGTAAAATGTTTATCAAGCGACAGCATAATTAAATTTTAAGAGGCCATTCACTAGCCAGTGTGATACATTTTTTTAAAACTGTCTAATCCGGTTTGCCTTAATTTGAACTGAAATTTTTTTGACATTTTTATTGCCTGAAAAGAAGGCATTTCCCGCACTCTCTTAGCGTTGGGGCTACGAAAAATGATTTGAAGTGGTAAGGTGACTGAAATCCGTCAGCGCATCACGAACTCAATGGCCAAGCACAAGAAGCATGGGAGTTTCCAAATGACACGCAGGGGTATTCAGAAATCGTTTGGTAGATGTTGTGCAGCAAGCCGAGAACAATATTATGCCTGTACCTGCCTTCAAAGTGCTCCTGTATGCTCATCATACTGCTGACTATCGTGATGCTTTCACCTTCCCTACCGAATCACATGTGAAATCGTTCATATCTCAATTGAAAGCTAAACATAAAAAGGTGATAGCAGAAGCATAAAAGGTTGATAAATGCTTATTTAATGATGCCGATAATGTGACTTTTGTAACGTATTAGAATTTTAAATTTAGTAGTTAAATTGTACTTTGGATTTAGTAGTTAAATTAAAATCGATATATAGTTAAATAATATCGATATATAGTTTTCCGATTGATAAGCATTATTCTCGAGAGTAAGAATGAACAATGTATGTGTGTGTGCGTAAATACTTGTGTTAGCATCAGTATTGTAACGTAAAACTGAAATATCAATTAAGCCTCCACTCGGCTATAAATATAACCAACACGACGCGCCAAAAGACAGTATCTATTATTGGTTTGCTATAGTTGGTGTGCTATAAACTTCGGAAGCTATAACTGTAATTGTTATAACGCTTATTAATAGGGATATTTGACCAGGAACATTTATAGGTTTCGAACATTACAAACCATTTAACTTCAGTGAATTCACATCGGACATTAGTACTTTTACGAAGACATTATATAACTTCAGCGGAAAAAAAACAACTCCACCTGTAATTGGCGTGTGATCAGCGAGGGCCACAAAGCTAACTAGCTCCCTGTTAAGTGAATTGCTTCTGCATCAACTCAAAATTAATTCGCTCATCGTGAACCCTCGATGAGACATCAAGGAAGTTCCAGACCAGAAAGAAGACTCGATTATGTTTGTAACTTTGTAAATCTTTTGTACATAAATTATTATTTGTAATAACTGTTATTATAAATTGTAATATTGTTTGTTTATTAAAATATATTTGTATTAAAAACGAAAACCGTGTGTATCAATCTTGTTGGCAAATATCATAAATTGGATACGTATCGGCATTTATTTAACTACTAAATCTAAATTATCATTTAATTCAGTTTCAGGCTATTCGAAATTATAATACGTTACGTAATAAATTGGAGACCCGTCCGTGATAAATTATAATACGTAACATATCACGAAAAGATCAAATTATGTAAATGTTTACGAATAACAAAAAAATGACAAAGTCCGTATTGCCTCTTTTGTGTTTTATTACCTTCAATAGTAAATTTAGCAAAGTTTGTTTGTAGTTAAACACAAAGCTACATAAAGGGCCATCTGTGCTTTGCCCACCACAGGTATCGAAACCCGGTTTCTAGCGTTGTAATAATAAATCGTCCTAAGGCTAAGAAGTGCAACTGGTATTAAGCTAGATAAGATACGAACGTGGTGCAACAGTTTCAGGAATTCAGCGTAACCATTCACCTGTAGAGAAAAAACACAGGAAAAACTGGTTGTTGCTGACAGAAAGCATTCACCTTTAACTGTAGTATACGAATATTTTTAAAGTTTTCACATAATAAAAAAATTCAAGTGACAAGAAAGTTGTTTCTATGTACACAAAGAAAGTGAATATAGGACTTGAATAAAAATCAGTAGGATATCTATATTTACGATATAAAGATGTTGATTTAAAAAAACATATTTTCATTGATATGGATCTAAAAGTAAGTCTGAGGGCTCACACTGCTAAAAACTGGGTTTCGATACCGTTGGTGGGCACAACACAGACAGTCCATCGTATAGCTTTGATCTTAACAACAAACAAACAAGCAGTAATAATAAATCTAATAGTAATCGTCAACTCAAACGATGTCATTCAGGTTGATAATTCCAGGTTCAATTCCTTTAATGTCACAAAATTGCTGCTCATGTGCCATTAGAAACTGTCGTTGATAAAGTGAAAGCTCCAATTCACAGTTAATAAGTGTTATGGGTATTTATATCACGTTAGATATGACGTGACAACTACACTGAATCTGTTTATATCGCCCATTACCCCTTATTAATAGAAACGGATATTTTTGTAATGTCGTGTCAGTTACGAACCATTCTCTATGTATCACCTTTTTTCTAACCCCCAGTCAAGATTGTTACGTATTACAATTTACCCGGGACGAGCCCCCAATTTATTACCTAACCTATTATGTTTTCGAATAGCCTGAAACTGAGTTAAATGATGATTTAGATTTAGAAATTAAATAAATGTCGATATGTATCCAATTTATGATACTTGCCAACAAGATTGATACACACAGTTTTTTAAATACAAATATATACAAACAATAACACAATTTACAATAACATTTATTACAAATAATGATCTATGTACAAAAGTTTTACAAACTTACAAATAATATTTAGTCCTCTACCTGGTCTGGAATTTCCTAGATATCTTATCGAGGGTTCACGTTGAGCAAATTAATTTTGAGTAGATGTAGATACAATTCATTTAACAGGGAGCTAGTTAGCTTTGTGTTCTTCGCCGGCCACACACGCCGAGTTATCCACCAATGAAGTTATATAATGTTTTCTTAAGAATACTAATGTCCGATGTGAATCCGCTGAAGTTAAATGGTTTGTAATATTCGAAATCTATAAATATATATTGTTGATTCTTACACTCGAGTATTTTCTATAGCTTTAGTGAATAGGCGGGAATGTTGCAATACAGATTTAACAGTATAAGTTGTGTACAACATATATATATAAATTTAACTTAAACAACCATTGATATTAAAAATAGATATAGGATAGTAAATCCGTTACAAGATGAACTCTTCAATTGCTCAATTTCAAATGATAAATGTAAACTAATTATCCTACCATGTTATAAGTTTAATACGTTTCTTAACGTAATTCGATTCTTTACAAACAACCAGTTGATATGTATATATCTGTTTTGCTATTGACCTGTAAAGTTACTTACAAACTCAGAAGTGCGCGCGTCTTCCTAGATCAGTGCTTCTCAACCAGGGTTTCACGGAATGCAAGAGTTCTACATATTCTAATAAGTAAGTACATACTAGTCATCTAACTGCAATCCGACTACATCATATTTCTTTATTAGTATAGCGGATTGCATAATGACAACATAATAACAAGTCAGTGGATTGTTTTAAATTAGTGAGGGAGACCAGGTACAAACAGATGCTTGTTGAGTCACGTAAACTTTTATTATTTGAGAGAACCCATTTCTCGCTATATGTACGTGTGTACCCAAGTACGTGGTTCAAGAATTTTTTCATGCTTTACATGTATGTGAGTGTGTATATAGCTGCATTAAACATACGTGATATGTCTGGAATTATTGATATAGTATTACAGCAATGTTTTTTGTAATGAACGCTGTGAAGGGTTTTGTGAGACAAATTTGACGCCCAGAAGAGTTCAGCGGATTCAGAAAGATTGAAAACTACTTTTCTAGATCATAAATGAAATCATGCCATTATAACCACAAAGAAATTGTTAAGGTAAATATCTCTTCCTTTTCAACCTTTGTTTCCTGACATGACTTTTGTGTGTTCATACATCCGATATACTGAACTAAACACAGATGACCTTGTAATGCTTCTCAAGTGTCTGACATGACTTTTACATTTAAGCAAAAACGATTCATTCAGTAACTCTATCTTCAGTGGTATGTTTGGGATCATATGACGCATTGCAAACGGAGATGGTTTTACCTACAGGAAATAACTGTAAAAATATATCTAGCTAACTAACTTATCAGCTTAACCTTGATGTTTAAGCAGACAAAAATGTTGATCTCCCATAAAGATTTGACATAAAGATTCATTGCGTGGCATAATCCTATCAGATTCAAAATTATAACATGTAAGAAGCTTAGACCCAAAATCTTTTAATCGTCGAAGAAAACCTAATACGATTAATACGCAGTTGACATTGAAGAAAGTGACACAACAATTTCTGGTTGATACATGCAATCGTTTTTTTTTTTAAGTCACAGATATTTTTAATTTCTAGAAATATTAGCTGTTGAAATCACAAATCTTAAACATTCTTTAAATCTACATTAATAACTTGTCTTCGTTTTTTAATGTAATAAAATCGATTTAAAGGAAATTACATTGACTGTATCAGTTTTATAAATTGATTACCTATTCAAATCTTAATAAGGTTTCTTGTCAACATACATAGAGAGTATCATTCACATTTCAAGGCAAAAAAAAAAGGAAATATCACAAATTATTCGTAAAACACGGAACTTAATGATAGGTTTTCTATGGAACAATCTGTAGAAACAATCGTGCAAATTATAGGCCCAGTGTTAAGTTGCATTGAGTGATCTCAATATTCATATTGAACTTGTTATACCAAAATCCCAGTATAACCCGTACAGTTTCAGGAATGATTTCAAAAATACCCGTAAAGTAAGGAAGAAATGAAATTACAAGCATATTCAATTTGTTGTACCAAAATCCCAGTATCACCCGTACTGTTGGAGGAATGCATTTTAAAACACATTATGCTGAAAGCATAAGCTTGAAATATTTGAACACTCGAATGAGACTAATTGGCAGTATTTTCTAGTATTTCCAGTTAGTTTCGAGTGTTATTGACAGAGAAGCTGTAATTTTTGACAGATAAAACTTTCTGAGTTACAACAAAATAGCTAAATTTTCTTTTCTTCCTCTTGCTAAAAGAAGTAATATATGTAAAAATAATAAATACTCGTTCCAACTCTAGCTAAGTATGGCGTTACATAGTTATATTTAAAAGGGGAGCAATTTATCTAGTCTTGATTGGTAGGATATAGTCTTGATTGGTATCCGAATCAAACGTTGTTTTTCATAATTTTCTTTTTTCTTTTCAGACGAGTTTCAGTACCTTTAACTCCCCCCTCCGTGGTCCAATGGTAGGTACGAAGACTTATAATGCTGAAAATCGAGTTTCGATACCCGCGGTGGGCAGAATACAGATCACTGTCGGAATTTAAAATATATATTCTTCTTTTTGACAGTTAGCAAAATAAAACGGCTTTTATTTATACTTCTTAATAGTATAAATATATATACTATGTTGTTGTTGGGCTTAGGATTCTTCCACAGTTGGTGTCTGTGACTTATTAGCGATAAATTCAACGATAAATAAAAAGCATGCGTTTTATCTGTTTTCAAAATAATATATATACATATATATTCGGAACAAGTCAAACGTATTGTTATGACAGCGGGGGTCACGTGACGCTAGTAACACGTCATATACTCGAACGTTCACGTTCCTTCCTGAATTCTCGAGAGGCTACTAGACATGCGGTAGTCTTGTATATATAAGCCGCCAAGAAGTGACGACAAGAAGGTAATGTAATGGGTAATTGAACTGCGGACAGAGAGACATATTGTTGAGTCGAGCACGTGAGGCGTTCGTTGTGAATTATAGCGTTTGTTATAGCGCGACTGTGGAAATTAAGTGCATTGCAAAGTTGTATTCAGAAAGAATAAACCACTTTTATTTGAGAAAGGACTTGTATCGCTAAAGTTTCTTCGGAAAGAATTTTTACGGAAATTAACTAACGACCAGAGACGTAACAGTATGTACAACAAATTATTCAACATTATATATATTATAGGCATATCATAAACCCTATATATGTAGTTCTCTCCTTCTTGTCAAAAGTCCACTTAGGCTTATTCAGTAACTTTACAATTTCAGTTGAAAAGCCGAACTATCTTCTTTATTACTATCGCACTAGTATTCTGTGTGTGATTCACTTACAAAATGTGGCGCGAGTTACCGTAATCGTTTAGTCTTATTTATTCTGAAGATCCTCTGTTCCTTTTGTCAAAGTGCATTCAGGTTGATTCAATTACTTTATAACCGCGCTTTGACGCAATAAATTGTTATTTTTTTATCTCCGTTTCTACTGTTAGTCTTACTCTAACATACTAAACGTTAGGCCTATGTCTGTCGTTAGGCCTATCACTTCTACGGTAAACTTCACGCCGAACCTTTCCTTTTGTAACTTTACTTTCTTCTGATATTTTCTTTCTGCTTTTAACAGTGATACCTGAAGAAGGGCATTACCCGAAACGTTGTATCCACAATTATATATATTAATATATATATATATATATATTAACTCCTTAGTGGTTTGACCTATAACATACTTCTTTCTAGCCTTTTATATCATGTGTAGCTTTGTGCTTAACAACAAATAATCAATTACTTTAAACAGCATACAATTGTTGATTGTTTATATTGTGTTATCTATATTTTTAAAATTGTATTTGCATAAACTTTCATTCTTACGTTTTACAATGTGTGATAAACTTACTTTCATATATAAAATGAAAATTATAATATTGTAATTATTACACTAAAACCCTCGGCAAACCAGAAGATGAGTTTTCTTCTGTTCTTTAATCAACATATTTAAATTTTCGTATTTCACGTAAGGTTTTTGATGCTTCAAAAGTTTTAAACTATCTTTTAATTTTGGTCTCGTATTAATGGATTATGACAATTGATTACTAAGTATGCTGACGGAAATTTTGTTTTACCCACCATCATGCGCCAAGTTGAACAAAAAATCGCCGCCTGGCTAACTAATGAATGAATAGTTGCTGTAAAATTCTTATCAATACTATAAGTGCAGCTACCAGTTTGGCAGCCAATTTTGGTTTCGTTCCTTTAAGTCGCACACTCAATCCTTTTTTTTGGCCGCACCTTTTTTTTTTCACACCTAAGGCGTTTTTGATTAGATACTTTTTCCAGACCATTTTTACTGTCGTTATTTTTATTTTATATATTTAACTTTACTATGAATTTGAAGTTCTTCTCTTAGTTACTGTTTTTATTTCATAAGAATGTGAATCCACGTATTTCTTTAAGCTTGAAAGTGCCAGTTAAATAATATTCAATATGCACATTTTTCAGCGCCATGGTGCTCAGCTGCTAATAATTAGAACTATTATTATATGTAGTTCTTCATTATAATTTATGTTAAACACGACATAGTAATAACAAATATCAATACTGGTTGCATATTAACGCTGAATAGTTCACAAGCTAAATAAAATTATTTAAAAATACACTTTTCCCAAACAATGTGTATATGTTTCAGTAAAGACGCCTTTGAGTTTCGATGCAAACCATTTAATTTCACAATGGAACGACCCCTTTTATTCCTTATCAAGTACTAAATGAATAGTAGAATCGTAATCGAAATTCAGCACTGCTTTTATCAGTGTCTTATGTAAGAAGTGCAGGCTCTGATATGTATTGTTTGTTTGTTTTGG
>NW_013665633.1:527731-528686 GCF_000517525.1 Limulus polyphemus | reverse complement strand
CCCCTGGCCATGGTTGCGAACCACAAATCCTCTGATACAGAGACTGGGCAAGCTAACCATTACGCCACGCCAGGTATGCTATATTTCTGTAATTAATCAGCAGCAGAGAGAAAGAATACATATTGGAGAACTGTTCTGGTACTTTCTGGTACTACTGGTTAGTTTCCGCCTCTGAAAAGGCCAAGACCTGTCGGTGAAGCCTTGTATGATGCATCGCTCTTCAGTAAAGATAGCGTTTCTACTGTCGATTAAGTTTTTAGTTTTAAACATTGAACATCACATTTCAGGTTTAGTTGATTCAGAAACAGATTATATTTCTATTCTACTACAGTTTCATTTGTTAAGTATATTTTATTTTTATTTGCAATTACGTTTTTAAAGACTATTCCCTACTTAAAGCTAATAATCTTGTCACATATATATAATAAAGCGCCTTATCTTCTCATTCAGCTGGCGACAACTCACTACGTTTGTCTTTTCACATAATAATTCCTCGAACCTTTTCTTATGTTGTTGCGGTGCTTAAGTGCCTGTGGGCTTCATCTGATCTAAGTTCTGAAATACCAAGAGAAAAACAATGTTTTATTCTGGCAGCGAATCATATGATAATTCAAGAGTGTGACACCACTTGTTGATATAAGAGTGGCCCTCAGTCACATGGATTGTGCGAGCTTTGGGATACAAGGATCTTTGTGTATATTGTTATATTTTCTTCGCTTTTGCTTGACTATAGAGATTGGTAAATAGATTGGGACTTACAAATATTACCCCCAGTAGCTCAATGGTAAGTCTGAGGGATCACACCGGTAAAAACCGGGTGTTAATTTCGTGTTGGACACATCACAGATAGCCCATTGTGTAGCTTTTTGCTTATCATAGAACAAACTTACAAATGTTACATTTTGGATTCAGCTATCGACATGTATATATATATATATATATATATATATATTGT
>NW_013665633.1:524720-526841 GCF_000517525.1 Limulus polyphemus | reverse complement strand
AGCAGATAGCCCTCGTGTAGCTTTGCGTGAAATTCCAAAACAAGCAAATATATATATACTTAATTCCATCTCATTTATTTTTCTTTGATAAATATTAGACTACAAATACATTTCCTCAGTTATTTGTTTTTTATTTAAGAACATTCTGATTGATACATATTACTCAACGTCATGTTCTTAATATTAAAAGTGTGTTTGATTATCTAGTCTTTGCACAATATATTCCTTATATCATATACAAGTTAACTATTTTCGTCTGAATTACCTTAAAATGTTTTAATATTTATTCTCAAGAATATGTCAATAACAATTTATCAGATTCAAACTGGTGTATTTACGTGTTTTACACTCACAAGAAAGAAACCTATCATTCTATAGGTATTTGAAGAACTTGTAGCACGAAGAATTAAATTGTGGCGGATTGCTACAAGTTCCTCAAATACATACAGAACGATAGATTTATTTCTTGTGAGTGTAAAACACGTAAATAGAATAGACCATTCCAAGCTTTTACTTGTTGTTAAACAAATGTTTAAACAACTCTACTTATTCAATTCAAGAGATTGTCAATGTAGTACAATTAAATATGTACTCATGTCTTCAAAATATCTCTCACTGTGTTTCATATTAGTAGCGGATGCAATATCACTGTTTTTATGACATATTTAATATATTTTATTTAACTAATTTTTTATAACCATGTTATAGTAAAATATGCGCATGATCATGTTGTTCATTTTTAAAATATTGGCTCCTATAAGGTTTAATTTCTGAAAGTTTTATTTTCTTATCTCCATTTAAAATTCGGTTTAATTAGCAATAGCTTCTTACTCTACTTATTTAGTTAAATTGGATAGTCATTCACTTCCTCAATTCTATTCCTTCTTATCAAAGATGTTAGTATTCATCAGCTCAAAAGGATCATCCTCAAAAATATTTTCTTTTGGGCCCTGATCTTGGGGGATCACCTTCAAAAATCATTTCTTTTGGGCCCTTGATCTTACGACTGTTACCTTTCCTCTGTGCACTTTCAAAACTTAAATCATATTGTTATTTGCTTGAAGCGAATCTTCTTTAATCACGAATAATAAAATCCAAACTTAGCCTTCTACAGCTGGATGAGTTAAGGCTTAGCGAATTTTAATTGGTATCTGAATTACCTTTATATATTTGAATTTCCTTTTTAATACGGGTAATTAATCGATGGGGTTGGCAGACTTGCATTTGATATATTTAATGCATAAACGTCGTTCGTCATTGTTTGAATGTAGGCTAAGAAGAGGAGCAGTGAAAATACATCTTATTATAAAAACTATTACGACAGACTGTCTGAAATTCGCCGTTCTATTAATGTGTTTAATCTTAGTGTGGTTTCCAGCCTCCTAGTGCTGCTGCTATTGTAAATTATAAAACATGATAGGCAACAATACTGATAAATGACTTTTTGAAATGAGACTTTTGTTTCTGAAGGAATATTTAAGATTAAATTGTACGGTTAGTTTGTTTGTTGCTCAGCGCAAATCTGCACAATGGGCTTATCTGTGCTGTACACACCAAGGGTATCTTGTTTGTTATTCAGCGCCAATCTGCACAATGGGCTTATCTGTGCTGAACACACCAAGGGTATCTTGTTTGTTGTTCAGCGCAAATCTACACAATGGGCTTATCTGTGCTGTACACACCATGGGTATCTTGTTTGTTGTTCAGCGCAAATCAGCACAATGGGCTTATCTGTGCTGTACACACCAAGGGTATCTTGTTTGTTGTTCAGCGCAAATCTGCACAATAGGCTTATCTGTGCTGTACACACCAAGGGTATCTTGTTTGTTGTTCAGCGCAAATCTACACAATGGGCTTATCTGTGCTGTACACACCAAGGGTATCTTGTTTGTTGTTCAGCGCAAATCTACACAATGGGCTTATCTGTGCTGTACACACCAAGGGTATCTTGTTTGTTGTTCAGCGCAAATCTGCACAATGGGCTTATCTGTGCTGTACACACCAAGGGTATCGAAATCTGGTTTGTAGCATTATAAACCTCCAGACTTGCCGCTGGGGGGGGGGGATTAGGTGGAAAAGATTAACCCTAATAGTAATGGCTGGAGACAGCTTGAATGGGTA
>NW_013665633.1:511261-524652 GCF_000517525.1 Limulus polyphemus | reverse complement strand
TACCCATTCAAGCCGTCTCCAGCCATTATTAGTCTCAAAGTGGGTTCCTCGTCATCGAATAACCCTAATAGTGTTTCCGGATACAACCTTGAAAAGAATGTGAATACTATTATGCATCTCGAAAGCATGATCACCTAGTTATATATAAAGAAAATATTAATGGCAGATCAAGTTTCGGAACAATAAGTTGTTTGAGTTGAGGGGTGCTCATTGTTTCTACTGTAGAGGCTGTTGTTAATTGAAATAGTTATGGATTTTCATTGCATGTACAGCTTTTCGTAACGTGGCAAAAGTGTAATCAACATATTTCACAGGCTTAAATGCAGAAGGACATTTACTGACCATGCTACTTACGTTATTAATAACACATTAAATAATATATGGACCCCTGCTAGTTCAATGGTAAGTCTTCTCAGCTTATAACGCTGAAAAGCGGATGAGTATATCACAGATAGCCAATGGTGTAGTTCTGTGCTTAAAAAACAAGCTACGACGATCTACTTGACGATGGAAAATATCATCAAAGATACATTTATTTCGTACTAATTAACAACAGCCTGTGAAAAGCGTGTCTTCCACTTTAATGTTTGTTAGCCAGTATGTTTTCTACGTTTGCTCGTTTAGGAGGTCATTAAAATAAATACTGAATAGAATATTAAATTTGCAAATCCAAACTAGTTACTTTGTTTATCTGTACAGAGACTTTATGTAAATCGAAAATAATCCAATTATAAAATCGGTGAACGGAGGATTACTTTTAAGTAGATAAAATGATTCGCTTTATAGATCATATAAAGATCTAATTTGTTCTATTTTGCAGCATCACGACTTTTGTAATTATTTGATTTAAGTTGTACAGGCAATAAAAATCGGGTTTCGAGACCCATGACGGACACAGTACAGATAGTCCATTGTGTACCTTTGTACTTACCAAAAACAATAAACAAACCAACGAACCAATCGTATCTTACCACATCTATTAATTGGTGGGTATTAACGCCACCGCCCCCCAGTGGAACAGCGGTATGTCTGCGGACTTACAGATAGTCCATTGTGTAGCTTTGTGCATAACTTCAAACAATCTTATTAACGCCACCTGTTAACCAATATATTTAATTTTTATTATGTAAACGATTATTTGTAGAACACTATCCACTAATGTTGAAGTCATTCGAAGAAGTAAAAACCGAAACGTAATGGTATTAGATTGCCAGACATGCAGTTTTTATAATGATAACAAATACGTAACTTGATCTGAGGTATATATACGTTTTGCTTTTATATTTTCTCATGGCTGAAAAAGTTTTATTCTAATGCAATGAAAGGTTTAGGATAGTTGATATGATACCCACACTATTTTAATTTTTTGAGGTAAATTTGTCAACAAAACTGTTTCCAACTTCTTTCAGTAAACATTAAAGACGAAATAAGCTGATGTTTATAGGAAACAGTTTACAGTAGATAGAAAGAGACCTTATTACAACTAGCCGAGAACATTATTTTCTAACAATAGTATAAAGCTTCATATAAACAGATGCGTGCCGAGCATAGCCAAGTGGTTAGCGTACTGTACTGTGGATCCATGGTTCGCGCCCCGTTAGTAAATATATATGTATTTATGTTTCAACCGAATTCCATATTTTCAGGATGTTAAAAGTGAAGTCGTAAAATTTATATGTTGAGTTTATAGGTTGGAGGAGAATTTGGATGCTGTTTTAAAAAGGGAAGAGGTGATAGAAAAAGAGAAGAGTAAACTGCGGGAGGTGACAGCGGGATTTAAAGAGAAAACAGATTTTTCATGCGAAGGATATAGGGACTACTGATGACTTTCGAGAGGTTTAACGCAGTATTAACAAGACTAGAGGTGAACGAATTAATTATAAAGAGCAGAATCTGGTAAAGAACAAATTTCATTCTGTAGCTTGTGTAGATGATGAACTTGAGGAGCAAAAGATAATAAAAAAAACAGATAGGGTAGGAATGAAAAATATAAGGATTTTAGTATTATAAGAGACTCTTTTAGCATGGTACGTGAGAGAAAGGGGGGTTAATTATGTTCAATGGGAAAAAAGAGCTTTTCGGAATGGATGGTTTACATTTAAATAAGTTAGGTATTGGCTTGTTTCAAAGACTATTAACTCAACTGTAAGGGCAACTTTAAGTTAGGTTTAGACAGTGGCGAGTGCCTGAATAATGAAGACAAAATATAGAGAGGCGTATAGTGTAGGAATAAGGTACGAAGATAGTTCTAATGGTAGGCTAAACTTTTATATATTTTAATTTGAAAAACAATTGAAAACGACCATTACTAAATGTTTTCCTGCAGTGAACCTTATTCTACACGTAAGCTGTTGCCTGCAACACACAAAAATGCGATACCTACCACACAGAAAAGTATGGTTATTTATGAATTCTCGTGCCACTTCGAATGTCGGTACGTAGGTCGCACTTCACAAAGACTGCAGGATATAATTAAACAGCATGTACCCACATCCATAAGAAATAACAGTGTGAAAGAAAAGAATTTACCATGTCGCTCCTGTAAAACAAAAGTTTTACCACCAAAATGGGAATCAGCGATTGGCCAGCATTTATTAGTGAAACCGACTTGTACTGACAACTACACGAATAACAGGTTTAAAATTATTCAGATGGTCTGTCAATCTTTCATCTTTATATTTTGGAAGCCACCTTTATTAAAACACATAGGCCTGTCCTTTGCCGCCAAAAAGAATTCCTATACAATATACACATCCTTCAGTAGGTCTGTGACATTTCCTGATTGGCTTAAGGCTATGCCAATCAGTGATTGCCTTACGGGCCTATGTTGATCTGACTCATTTTATAAGCTGTACTATTTCCTATAGATCATTTTCCAGACGGTTCTGCTATGATTAGTGTCTGGCGAAAAGCTTCAGCAGATATTTACTTTGCAGCATCTCAACCAACAATTGGTCCAGTTATCAACGCTATTTTCAAGTTGTGAACAACTCGACTTTCAAGATCTACATGTCTACATGTGCCGATGTTTCAGTTTATCAACGTTATATTTTAAGATCCGTGTAAGAACTCAGCTAACAGATGTTTCCGCATATAAAAGCTATCTTCATGGATAAAGTGCTAAGAAAGGGGAGAAGAGTGGCTTTATATATGTAAAATATGAGTTACAGACTGTTCAAGTTAAAGATATCAAAACTAATAGTAGTGAGGTTGAATCTATTTAGGTTTTCGTTAGGTTATAAGGGGGGAATATTTTTAAGTCGAATCTGTTACAGACCACCAGAGGAAAATGATGAAATTAATGAGAAACTCTACAGGGAGGTAAAGAATTCAGCTGCTAATGAGGTTATAATTATGAGAGATTTCAATTTCAGGCATATATAATGAAAAATGTTAGAATCAAATCATGAGGGAGACAGGTTTTTAGAAACTGTTCGGGTATTTTTTTTCTTTCAACAATTGGATTGTGATCCTAATTGGAACAATGATATTTTAGATTTATTGTTAACTTTTAATAAAAGAAGGTTGAGAGGGTAGGGGCTGGGGAACGCCTGGGTGCAAGTGATTATATTTGACGTTTTGCTGCATATGGAGCGAGGAAATAATGAGATTTGGGTTCCAGATTTCAAGAAAGCAAATGAAGAGATGAGATAGTAGTTATTTGCTGTGAATTGTGCAAATGAATTAGCTTCAAATACTGATCAAATGTGGAAAGATTTAGAAATAAATTCTTAACTACTAAAGATAGACATGTTATATAAAAAAAAGGTGACTGAAAGTAAATAAAAAATAGGTTAGCTCACAATGGATATACAGGATGAAATTAAAGAAAAGTGTTATATTTATAAGAAGTTTAAATTCACTGCAATGATGGGAGATTTGAATGACTACAAAAGATCAATAGAGTTGATTAAACGGGGACTTTGGAAATAGACAATCTATATGAAGAAAGGTTGTCTGAAAATGTAAAAATAAATAGAAATATTTATTCAGATACATTAAGGGTAAACAAGCTGTTAGGGTGGGAGTAGGGCCTTTGAGGGATGATGCCAGAAGGCTAATATCTAATGATTATGGGATGGTTCGGTTGTTAGATTCAGCTAATGAAGATTTTAAACAATATTTCTCAACCTGAACAATTGCTTGATGGAAACAAGGTTGAATAAGATGATCACATTAATTCTGTTCTCGTTAAGAAAAAATTGAGAAATTTAAAGAATGATAAAACTACTAGTCCAAGTTAATGTTTATACAAAGATTTTGAAAGAGTTTAAGGATTGGATATGTGAACCACTTGTTATATTTTTCTAAATCCTTGAATAATGGGTAGATGGCAGAAGATTGGAAATTGACTAATTTTACTCCTCTTTTCAAGGTAGGTGATAAGAATTATCCCATAATTATAGACCTATTGGTTTCACATTTGTGGTGGGAAAGGTTTAAAGTTTTGATAAAAAATGTTTTGCTAAGTCATTTAACAAAAAAGTTTGAAAATTCATTGTATTGTAAGCATGGTTTCAATAGGGGCAAATCTTGCTTTAGTAATCTTTTGACATTTTTCGAAGAGGTTACTGCTTATGTAGATGAGGGTACAGATTTATATGTGATGTATCTGGGTTTTTCAGAAAGCATTTGACAAGGTGCCACATAAAAGGTTTGTCTAAAATACTATCTCTCTAGACGTGGATAGAAAACTGGCTAGATGGAAGAAGGCAGAGGGTTGTTGTAACGGAGTTCAGTCAAACTAGATTAATGTTATGTGTTGGATACCCAGGGCTCAGTGTTATGCCATTTGATCTTTTTGTTTGACATGAAGAAATGGTGAATAGATTATTTAAATTTGTTGATGACATTAAAGTTTTAAATGTTGCTGGCTGTGAGGAGGATGCTTCTGTTTTATAAAAGGATTTGTATTACTTAGTGTATTCGGCGAATAAACGGCAGATGCATTTAATTATAACAGATACAAGGTAATGTATGTAGGATATCACAAATTGAATTATGAGTATAATTTTTCATGGGAATAACCTTAATGGTGTTGTAGAAGAAAAAGATCTCTGTGTTCTAGTTGATCAATCTTTTAACCCATCCAAGCAATATGCTGCTGCTAGTGGCAGAACAAATGGGATTTTAGGTCTTATCTACAGAAATATTGATTACAAGTCTAAAGAGGTTATAATGTCATTGTATATGCCATTGGCTACACCACATTTGGAGTATTGTGTTCAGTCTTGGGATCCATACTTAAGAAATGTCATTGAATTGTTTGTTTGTTTGTTTTCGAATTTCTAACAGGGTGGTTAGCCTCTATATATGATTGTCTTTGAATGTGGTGGATGCAGTTAATTCAAGGGAGTTTAAACGAAGACTTGATAAATATTTGAATTATAAGGGCTGGTTTTGAGGTATTATTTTTAAGGCTTTAGTTTAATGTAGTGTATAGGACAGCCGAAGTGGCCCAAAAGGTTCCTTGTTGTTTTTTAATGTTATGTTATGCTATAAGAGTGACGGTAAAATCCCACTATTCGATTCTAGTAGCTCACGTGTTGGCGGTGGGTGGTATTGACTAGTAACCTTCTTTCTAGTTTATCACTTGAAAATTAGGGACGGCTAACGCAGATAGTTCTCAAGTAAGTTTGCGTTAAATCCAACAAACAACAACCTAGATATTCTGAGAAAATGGGCTCCCACCAGATGTAACTAATTGGTTTTAGACGGACATTTTGAAATTGTGAATTTTTTATTAATGAACCTCTGTCTTTCCGATAGTGCATTTAGAGCTATTCAGTTTCCATACCCACAATTCCTCACTTATGTAAAGGTTTGTTGTTAATACCAAATTACATTTCTAATTACTGGCTGGAAGACATCCGAATGTGATATTCTTAGCGCTATGTTATATGCACATAGCAGTTTGACTTTTATATAAGGTATCAGATTTCATATTCACAGTTTTTTATGTGGAAATCGGACTGTTTATTTTCCTCAGATGGTGTGATTATATAAGTAGTGAGATGTCGATTATAGTGGCTCTTTATGCTTCTCACAGAAACGCCTTATGTGCAAGAACAGTAAAAAATTAATGGAATTCCTTATTTTACTGTTTTTGGACATAAGTATTTTCTTTTACCGTCGAAGAGCGGTAAAAGACGAAGGAATGATATTCGTTGTATTAGATGTAAAGAAATCATTGTCTTATTAATGCAGTTTGTTCATTTTTATATATTAATCGCGAGACAATTGTTAAAATACCTGAAATTAGTCTCGATTATTCTGGTACATTTCTGTAGAAAATAATGTATTTTCTACGAAAAAGTAGCACCTTTTAATTACAACTGTGACACGTAATATTTCTGTCATTTAACCATCCCTTCCTTTTTTGTGCTACATTTTAGCTAGCAATACCAATACAAGTTGATTTCATTCACGGGAACATGACTGAACGCTACACTTTTTTTTTAATAATGTAGAACATACCATTTTAAGTTTTAGAAGGAGAGAAAAATATTCAATTATCACATCGATCATCTAGAATAAAATTTCTTTTGGTAAAGAACTGGAGATAAATATTATATGTAAACTCATGAAGATCACCATCTTGAGTATGCAAGATGCAAACACAAGATTTGATTTAGGCCTCTAACAGACGTCGTCAAAAAGAATGAATAATCATATTTTAATAAAATGTTCATGTCATTACATTTTTGTGTGAAGAATTTTGGCTCAAAGCTACACAAGAGCTATCTGCTCATGGCAAGCTGTAATTTTGAAATGCTAGACTACGGGATAAACAGGATATAGCGCACCAACGTTCTCAATGCGTGGAACGATGTTTTGCGGGAACGAGACACAAACCACGAATCCATGAATTCGCAGTCCGAATACGTTGCTACTCTCCGATGTGGTTTGAAGAGCTTGGGTTCAGAAAGCAACCTTTCCATTTAAGCAACAAAATGAAATTGCGCAGTGTAACATGTAATTTGTGTGTATCTCAAAATTTCAGTAGCAATACATTACAACCACAAAATCATTTGTTAGATCTTTCTGATTGTTTATATGTTGTCATAATCAGTAGCAATACATTACAACCACAAAATCATTTGTTAGATCTTTCTGATTGTTTATATGTTGTCATAATCAGTAGCAATACATTACAACCACAAAATCATTTGTTAGATCTTTGTGATTGTTTATTAATTAGTTTATCCGTTATCTATAAGTACATAAAGAACCAATGACAGATGAAGTGTATTCCAAGAGCACACGTTTTGGTGGATTAATTTGATTTGTAAAACTTTTGATTTTGGCTGCTTAGATGTCGCTGTCATTCAGTTTTTCATGGTAGATTATAGTCGTATTATTGGAGTGTAACAAAAATGGCACTCATTCGTATAATTAAAAAAACAACAACAGATCTTGAATCAGTCCCGTTAACAAGGTTGGAGATGTTAAAAGGTGAAGAATGTGAAACTATAAATTTTAAGCTCAGTGCTGAATGAAAATATGCTAAGGCTAATGCAAGAACCAAAACAACTAAGTATCTTCAAGTGTCGTATCTTTGTCATTTATCTATTTTTGTATGTCATACATTTCAGTTGTTTCTCTACCAAACAAGTCTCAGAACAAGGCAATAAACCACCATTAAGATACCAAACCAGAAAGTTTTCAACCCACCAAACTGTTCGTTTTTCTTCTTCTTGTTTCAGTCGAGATAACTCTACAACTACATTATCATTAATGCCAGTTTAAACATAAATCCACTCTATGTGTTTCTGGGCAGTGCAGGATGTCATCGCTTAGTCGTAATAACTAGTAGTAATAAAAAAACAACAACATTAATCTAGTGTAAACGATGTTATCATTACCCATTACCCTTTTACAGCAATATGGTGTTCCTTTAAAAAGCTAAAGTACAGGAATTATCAGCCAATAATAGATGAACATTGGATGACTAACATGTAGATACTCAGTGTTTTGTGCACTATACAATCGGTGTCTTTAGAGAGCTAACCATTATATTATGTATGAAGTGAAGGAGTAAAAAAAATACACACAATATTAAATTTTATTACACACATTCATAGAATACATTAACTTTCAGACAGGAAAAAAGTCACAAAAGAAGTAACAAAAAACATTTTTTTAATGTAAAATGATGTAGGGATGGCAGTGTCAAAAACAACGTAAACAAGAATATAGGGATGATACAGTTATATATAGATCATACCTACATGACTTTCAATATTAAAATGTAATGCTACACTGTAAAATGCACCAGTACAAAATGGTAGCTAGAGTCTGTAATAATCAAGACATGTTTTGACTCAACTTGGTTTTCCTTGTACTTAAGTCCTACCCTGATATCACCATGATATTATGATAAACAAACTAAATTCCAATTGCAGTAATATTAACGTCAAGTATGTATTTTACGGTGTAACATTAAATTTTAATATTGAAGGTTATGTAGAAATGATCTATGTATAGCTTTATCATCCCTATATTCCTGTTTGCATTATTTTTGGCACTGCCATCTATACATCATTTTATATTTTACAAAATGTTTTTCTATTACTTTTGTTAACATAGTACTATGCGAAAATAAATATTTATGCCACCCCTCAGTGGCTGAGCGATAAGTGAATGGCCATATAACGCTAAAATTGGGTTTATTACCCGTCGTGGGCACAGCACAGTTAGCCCGTTGTGTAGCTTTGTGCTTAAAAACAAACAAACAAAAGCTATGCCAAACATCTTAAGCAAGCAAAAATTCTTTATAGGTGATTATTTACTCACAGAAATACAGAAATTAATTGAACATTAAATATTTACATAGGAGTTAACAACATGATCTATCATCATCAAACAATTTGTGGAAATACAATTGTCACGTCCATTTGTTGGTCTGTGATCATAGGTACCTCTGAGGTCTATGATCTTAGGTACCTCTGAACACCTTGGAATCGCATGTTCATTTTATGTAGATTCAGTCTCGTAGATTACGAGATATGTTACGAGAAATATTTTCTTCTATGTATCTTGTCGTGCTTATTTTCTAATTACTCTGTGTTGGTTTGATTCTGGTGCATGCCACTGGCCAATCAGAATCGACCAGTAGTCATGGAATGATGTGGAGGACATAGCGGTCTGTAGGGATTCAAATCCGAACAGCCAACTCCACTATGTATGGTGACAGTCGGTCCAGCAGTTCGCCAGTTACAAGCGGACACTCATACATGCACAGTTTTGTTAAATAATGGTTTAGATTAAGCCTAATATGTCTGTAACATATCATGTAACATTTCTGAAACGGGTCTCTGGAAAATGCCAAAAAAGGTCTATATTTTCACGTTTTCATCAGGTTTTGTTGGATATATTCAATAAATTTAAAGGTAACCTCCAAAAACCGTCATCTCTTTTTTTTTTTAATAGTTTTGAAATACGATAAAAACAAAGAAGTTCTTCAACAACATATTTTAAAAAACATATTGATTTCCTTATCTGTAACTTTTTACTTTACAACTATTAATTGTCAATCATCAACTATTCTAAGAAATAGTTATTAGAGAAGCTAAAACCAGATATTCTATTGATAATTTCTTACATAACATATGAATCAAATAATTTTAGAGATATCTGAATCCTCCGGTGGTTCATTGGTAAGCTCGAGGGCTCATAACTGTCAAATTTGAGGTTCGACCCCTGTGGGGTGTTCAGCCCAAATAACCCATTGTGCGGCTTTGTACTTAACAAACAACCAAAAAAGAGATCAGTGAACAGATAGTAAACAATTAGCGCCGCATAGGGTAAACAGTAGAATTAATAAAAAAGTTTGAACTTGAAAAAAATAAAACATGCGTCAGAGTACAATATTTCTTTGTGTGGGGTTACCAGACGTCCCATTAAAACTGAGATCGTCCCAGTTTTTTGGCTTTCTGTTTGTCCCTATCAGAAACAATGAAATTATTAGAGTGCTTTTTTATATGTATAGCAAATCACATCGGGCTATCTGCTGTGTCCAACGAGAGAAATCTAACCCCTGATTTCAGCGTTGTAAGTCCGTAGACTTACCTCTCTCCCACTCAAATTACTAGTTTGTCCAAGTTTCTCTGTATCTCAATGTGAATTTGATATTTATAGTTTGTCATTATACATGGTTCCTTTAATTTTACTTGGAGAATCACCTCACAAAGACTGATCACACGTTTTCTTAACCCTACCTGTCACTGGGGGGCCCGGCATGGCCAGGTGGTTACGGAGCTCGACTCACAATCTGCGGGTCGCGGGTTCGAATCCCCGTCTCACCAAAAATGCTCGCCCTTTCAGCCATGGGGGCGTTATAATGTGACGGTCAATCCCACTATTCGTTGGTAAAAGAGTAGCCCAAGAGTTGGCGGTGGGTAGTGATGACTAGCTTCCTTCCCTCTAGTCTTTCACTGCTAAATTAGAGACGGCTAGCGCAGATAGCCCTCGTGTAGCTTTGCGCGAAATTCAAAAACAAACAAACAAACTGTCACTGGGCAGCAGCGGGAATTGAAATTTCAAGACCTGCTCAGCCGCGAAGAAGAAAACTAAAAAGCAACATTTTTGTTTTGAATGGTTTCAAAACAATTTATGCGCGTGTTTTATTTTATCTATTTATTTTTAATTCGATAAGTTTTTAATAAATTTTACTTCTCTGATTTTAATACGCAATGTAATAAAGATTAGTTTATTTAGCAGATGGTCAAAAATGTGGTGTTTTAATTTAAACTGTTTCAGTGCTGTTAGAGTGTCACTCGGTGTGGAAAAAAGTTCCTACTCGATCATTCACACACTGAATCTTCACGCAATTCTCAACCGTTGAACTAACTGCTTACTCATTTTATAACTCATGCAGAGGCGTTGGAACCGCACGTGCTGTATCCCCCCCTCCCCACACTTTTACATATTTGGCTTATATAGCAACTGTAAATTATGTTTTTATATTATTTTTATGGGGCTTGGAATTTCTGAATTATGAAGCTTAAAGCACTTGGATATCAGTTGTGTCAATATCGGAGCTGCACAGCTTACATACAAATACCTCTGCAATAGGTGACTCTTCTCAATGTCCTTCAGTAACTCAGAGTTACTACCAGCACGAAATACCCCCCTAAGCAATTTTCTTTCCAATGTCCTACAGTAACTCAGAATTACTATCAGCACGAAATACCCCTAGGCGGTTTTCTTTCCAATGTCCTTCAGTAACTCAGAGTTACTACCAGTACGAAATACCCCCAAGCGAATTTCTTCCCAGTGTATTTCGTTAATTCAGAGTTACTACCAGCACGAATACCCCCCCCCCAAGCGGTTTCTTTCCAATGTCCTACAGTAACTCAGAATTACTACCAGCACGAAATACCCCCAATGCCGGCAAACTGAGATGTTGTGTCGTAACCAGTAATAACATGGAAAGTGCAGCAGGGTGTTCCTTGTGTGTGTGACGTAATGTGTATGACATGGACTGCAACAAATCTGGTTGATTTCCCTGTTACAATTTTCACCCAGAGTTCTCTACACAAATATGGCTGCAAGAATATGAGCAACACTAAGACATCAGTGTTCTATGAGTGTACTACTATTCGTTCATATCCACGCATAATACTGCAAGCGTAGGAAGCAACAAGACGTTGAACAATGCAATGTATGTGCACAAAGAGCATTCTGAAGTATATTGTAGCTTGTTCCTGTTCTAGTAACTGGTGCAAAAACTCACATAACTCAAAGGACATAACCCAAAAAATATATTTGTTGTTGTTGCTTTTTTTACATGTGTGTGACTCAGTCTACAATAAATATTATGATATAATCACAACTGAGAGAACAGAATTATCTATGGATTTTTATTTAACCAAATTTCATTTGCATTAACATCGAATGCAAAATGACCATTGTAATTTCTGTTTGACAACAATAATGAAACTTCTTTTTATCTTTAAATCAGTTGGATTGAATTGCAATTTTGACTAAAATAAGCCGAATCCGCTGTTCCCAGTTGGATTTAATTTACGAAAAGAATGTAATTATGTTATTGCATAGAAATATAAGAAACATATTTAGGTCTATTAGGAAATGTAGAACATAATTCTTTGACTAATTTAAGCAATTTGTGCTAACATAGAAATCCTATGTGCTTACGGTTCAACGATTTTATTCACTTGTTAAGATGCTGAAACGATTTCATTGCATAAAGTGAATATTTGCAGAAATGTTTTAGTTCCTGTATATGTTGAATGAAACAAAATGAATAATATAAATTAATGAGATAAACTTTTTTATAACTGAGTTTTTTATGGTTTTAAAGGGCCCAAAATGAGCCAATTTTGACAATTCAGGCCAATTTTATGTCAACAAAAATCTAGTTTGCTTGAAGAAATAAATTACTAGATATAATATAACATGACAGAAATATGTTCATGCTTTAATGAAGAAATCGAATGAATAAAACTCAAAGAATAAAACATATTGATTCTCAGACCGAAAAGGTCCGACTGTTTGTCTTTTTACTACTGCCATGAGCTGTTTAGATTAAATGTTGTGACTACTTTCATAAAGAATATATTATTTATGTGATTTTTTTGTAAAGAGTTTGAAATTATTAGTTATATCCAGATTTCGAGGCAGAAATATATTTTAGTAGATGAAACATAATTACAGCCTAACAATTTTCTTGAAAAGATTGAAAAATGTAACATTCACAAAGTTTACCGTATCTATTTTGTCAGCGCGATAATACATTTCCTTTGCCAAAGGCGAATGACCAAGACTCGTCAAATCGATGTACAGTGTATATTCCTAATGTTGCACCTTAGAGTATATTTATCGAGATTCGATGGAAATTCAGGTCAAAACTGAAGGTTCTATTTGGAACAAAGACCAGCTACCGAGATGATATTAATTCTAACCCAAACTTTATAGAATGTGAGGATAGACAGAGGTAAGGTGCTGAAAATATTTTTGTATAAATCTTGTGAAGCATTAAAAAAATGAATTTTATTTGTATGGAATTTTTATAAGGAAAGCTGTTGAAAGATTTGTTCTTTGCACGAAGGGTTCTCAAAATTTTCCACTTCACCTCCTTTTGTGTGAGTCAACAATCAAGACCCCTATTTGTCAGGTAACTAAAACTCAACAGAAAATAACTACTGTTAAAAAAGTTAGTACAATAATACAGTTCAATACATACAGTTTATTTTAAATTATGCCATAATTCAAAACAATAAATCTCAGAACATGTAGAACAGTAAAAAAAAAAAAGAGTTACGCGTGGCCCAGTGACTAGTGTGCCTTGTTTGTGGACACGAGGGTTCGTGATTCATGTCTCGTTGCCATGAAAACGCATTCCGTACAATGGGTCTATGGATGCATTA
>NW_013665633.1:504377-511240 GCF_000517525.1 Limulus polyphemus | reverse complement strand
ATCCCCTGTGTGCCTTGTTTGTGGACACGAGGGTTCGTGATTCATGTCTCGTTGCCATGAAAACGCATTCCGTACAATGGGTCTATGGATGCATTATAAGAGTGAAAGTCAAATCCCACTATTTCTAACACAAGTAGATCAAGAGTTGGCGGTGGGTATTTTTGACTAGCTGTTTTCTCTGACATAATCTAAATTAAGCTACAAGTTGTTGCTAAAGACAGATTATCCATTGGGCCTTTAGAGGTCACAGAAAAAAAAATCTAACTGGGTTTTAGGTTCACATTCTTAAAAGAATGTCTTGATTTCACATTTTCACCAAAAATGTCTTTCATTGAGCTTTATAATTTAACTGAGTTTGAAAACAATAAATAAAAAAAAACATTTACAATTTTGCAGTTTAATCATTTGAAGAAAAAAAATTATATTTGGTGAAAATTTTAATTTCATCCCCTTCCCCTAATGCGTTGGCTTAGTATGATGATTGTTTTAGCCGCGGCACAGCAAATCATAGAATGGCACTGAGTGTTTGTTATGTTTTTTCAAGTACAAACTTTTATCTCATAGCTCCGTCATCCCTTGACCGATTTGAGATCTAATTACAGTTTTGGACTCAGGAGGTCAAACTCTTTCGATTGACATATTTGACCACGCCTAAGATTTCATAGATTAATTTACTCTAAACCTGCATAAAAGAATCTCAATTTGAGGGTAGGCTCATAGAGATCCTGATGAGTAATAAAATCGAATCCGGTATACGCGCGCCACACGCTTGGCATTGTTGGCACACAAAAATATGGCTAATAAGAAGGAAATAAAAGGTCTCATAGATTAATTTACTCTAATCCTGCCTAAAAGAATTTCAAGTACCGCTGATATTGGGGGATTCCCCCTTGTTCTTCTATATCGTTTATTTTTTTGCTTCTTTTATTTAATCGTTTTCATCACATTAACTTTCATATAGGTAAGTTTTGTTATAAAATGTATCGTTGATAAAGCCTTAATTAAAAAAAAAGTATATGGTCGGGTTGGGAGCTCATACTTGGGTAATCCTTGCGAGACAACAATTGAAAGTATTAACATGTATCCCCGCGATATGTCGGTGATGATAACCAGCTAATCAAGCATAGACGACCCCTTCGTGAGGTTTAGCTTTCCGATCAACAGATAACCATTGTGTAATTCTGAAACGAACTGAAGAGTGTAGAAAATTACATGCTCTCCATGGAGTCAGTGGTGTAGGAAGGAGTTGCAAGGTGGGGGGGTGCATAGCTAGAAATGCAAATTTTGCAATGATGGATTGAAAGTATAAGGAGCTGGTAAAAGCAGCTCCCGTTCTGCCAACAGCAGCTAAATCTAAGGGGTCTGGGGGCATGTCCCCCAGAAAATTAATATTATTGTTATTATAATATAATTTACAGTTGATATATAAACGTAAAAGTGGGGGTGTTGTAACACCCTCAACACTCCATGTTCCGACGCCTCTGCATGTAGTACAACCAGATAACTAATAATTTCATAATTAAATAACACTCTTTGGATATGTTAGTATTTTAAAAACAACGAAAAGGTTTCATAGACATTTGTTGCATCTTTTCAACACCCTAACGGTCCAAAGTTTAAGAACACTGCATTAAATCATTGCACAACTAGAACCTAGACTGCGAAATATAAGGAAGGTAATAAGGTGTGCAAGAGAGTCAGTTTTTATTTAGAAATCATTGTGAGAGATTTTTAAGTTTGCGATCTTTGTTTAAAGCCGAAATTGTGTGTTTTATAAGTAAAAGGTTTACGTTTTAGAGACCAGAGATTTGTTTATAGAGGTTTGGGTTCCGTGTTTCACAGATTTATGGTCTGTGATTTTAAAAACGAGAGGGTTATAAGGTTCCTAAAATTTACGACTTATAGGTTTGTGGTTTTTGATTTTAAAAACTTGGGTCTGCATTCCTAATTTTAAGATGTACATTTTAAATATTTTACAGGGTTAGTTTTTTTTATTAATAAATATGTGATCTTTGTATTAAAATTCTAACAGTTGTAGTTGTATTTTTGGTGATTGCCCAGTATTCTGAAGGCCTGATAGTCACAGAATTTTGGTTTTTTCAATACAAGTCAGAACTGAATGAATAAACAAATTCGTAAGTCCATAATAAACGGCTTGCTCTCGTTTTAAATACAAACAACAGAAATATTTGAATCGACATTGTAGTGTGCAGCTCATTGCATTGGCTCAGTGTCAAGATAATTTTACTTGAAGCTTTCAACGTGTCTAACGAGTCAGGGATATAACATTTGTTGTCACAGTACTGTGGAATAAGAATCTTGAATGTACATTCTCTCAGAAGAGCTAGATTCCCAAATCCAATCCTGATGCGTAAATATGCGAGCTCTTCAGCTAACGCTACATGCTTACAAGAAAATAACATCGGAAAAATTATGATAAACGTTATCCATCCATTCATTACAAATTGCAACCTTTTTGTTTTTGTCATACTATTTCACAAATTTAACTATTAAAAAACAAATTTACATCTTCGGACTATCGGACCTTCGGAGTAAGGAACCCTCGGACTAACGGACCGTCACCGTATTTTTAAATCTGTTTGTGTTTTAGTAATTACGGCCTCAACATTTTAGGGTCTTTGGGTCTGGGTTTTAGCGGTCTCACTACTATGTTACAGTGTTCGAGTCTGCGTTTGAGGTCTCAGACATGTTTAAAAATGTTGAGTCTGAGACTTGGATATATCAAGTGTGGTATGTGGTTTACAAGTTTTAGGTCTGCTTGTTCTAGATATCTGGCTTGAGTGCATAAGAATAGAGCATAGGTCAGTGTTATTTGAACACATAAAACAATGAAGTGTGGTCAATATTCTGACCAGTCGACCTTCATCTAAAGTATTGAAAGTGTTCACATTTTCTCTCCCTAAGGTCTGTTTTGTTTAATTTTTTTTATTTTAAAGCACTACAGTTAATTTGTTATTTGTCTTACCAAACAGAATACTTTCATCCAAGATATTCAGAAAGAAATGGCCCGTTTGAAGACTTCTTTTATTTGAAGCTACGTAGAACGTTGAATCCATTTATGGTTCAATATAAACAAATTATATATATAATCAGTAAGTTACTAATATAGATTTTCCTGCCGCTTTTCTGCTTGTTGAAAATTGTCGATGTCGTTAAATGTAGCTGCAAGTTAAGTTAAACTGTATCTTCAATTTACACATTAAATACTTCGTGTTTCCGTCATCTCTGTTATCCAGTAAAGTTATAAATCGGCTGGTCAGTTTATAAATGTTACTAATTATTTGTAAATCAAAAAGTTGGCCGAGATATATACTTGTTTCATTACGGAGTATAATCTCCCCCTTTGTTTTATTAAATCACTTCGTTGATTGATAAATAGTCTTGTTAATTTCCAAATCGGAATATACATATAGTTTATTAAAATAAAGTACATATTTGTAAACTGTTGTGCACATTTAGGAAATTTGCATGCAAATTTAATAAGTACATTGTTTAACAAATTCGAATACTGGAGTCATGGTTGGCACTTCAATTAAACACACGTGTCGAGTAAGTTTAGTCCATTATTTGAATAGGTTATACCGGAGAAGCATTATGTCATTAAAAGACCTGTAATAAAGGAATATCGACAGAAATGGTTTTGCCCTATATCAGTTTTAAATTTTATAGAGTTAGCTTATTTGTTGACGTTTCTGTTTGTGTACATTTTTGAAAAGAATAGTTCCTACACATTGTCTTCCTTAATTAAGTGATATAGTTTTCATAGATTTTATTTTAGCTAATCTATTGTAGTGTGTATTTAAGGGTAACCTACCCGTTCGTAATTTAAAACGTTGAATATATATTGGAAAAAACCTTAGAATAATTTACCTTATTTTGTTGTATATACTACTCTGAATACAATATTTCTATTTTGGTTTAGTAACAATATTTTGACAGAACAACAAAATAACTAACTTAGAAAAACGTGCTCCACAGTTAGTTTAAAACGCTTGGGACTCAAACATAATAGATAAATGATTTAAAAATTCTTGGAATTCAAACATGATAAATCAGTGATTTGAAGATCGCTTGGAATTCAAACACGATAAATCGGTGATTTCAAAATTGCTTGCGACTAAAATGCGATGAATAAATTATTGGAATATTTTACCAACTGCAAGATTATTAAATTGTTGAATATTAAGGTCACTGTTTATTAACATGGGTTGTTTGATTTAAGCACTTACTAGTGAGAGTTCTAGCGAAATAAATAAATTATGTGTAAAAACTGTAGTATGCCAGTCTGTGAATATTATATTTCCAGTCGTTTTTTATTTCGAAAAGCTCAACAGGCAGCGTTTAGTCTTGACTTGGTACAGACAAGGCAGGTCAGGTAGAGGTTGAAACGTTATTACGTCATAAAATTCCCAGTTCAACTATACCTATAACTTCTGTCTACTTAATTTCTCACTTAAGTCTGAGTTATGAAGAATTACGTTGAACTGTAGCTGTTTAAAGTCGATTTCACTTAGTTTGTACAAAAGGTGTTACTTAATGTTACGATGAACGGACCCATTATTATCTTTTTTACATTTTGAACAACGTAAGGTAAATCAAAGCAAGAGTTAAAAATCGTACATTGATTTTTAAAAGGTCTTTCATATCGATATATTATGGGTACATATATATATTAATTAATTAACAAAAATTCAGCATGTAAATTTTTTAGATGTGGTATCATGCAACAACTTTAAATAATTAAAATTCTACTGTTTAGTTTTGAGATAAACCAATATGTCACAACAGTTACGTCTTGAACATCAGACCTCCAGTACTTTAAATGTTTTCTTAATAAATAATAAACTAAAATCTTTGTAATGGTGGTTTTCAAGTTAATTTATTGTATTTTGAGATGACAACTCAATGAGTGAACAGTATAAATAGAACTAAAATTATAAAACTATCTATTACAGTATTAAAATATTGCTAGTTTTTCATTAACTAATCAATCTTGGTTTTATATTTTGAAAATAAATAAACTCGCTTTTACAGATTCTGTTCACTTCATAAGCAATCGTAAATGATAAACAAATAAAATCAACTCGATGCATCAATCGTAGGTCTCTCAAATATTTAGTTATGCCGAATTATCGAGGATTTTCAATTATTTAGTGGTGCATATTACCATGTCTAACCACGCCTTTTTTGTTTCAGGGAAGGTTACATGCAAAGTAAAGATGTTTAGTGAAGAGTTTTATATCAATATTCAATGTCAAAGCACCAATGAGAATCGAGTTAATACGTGCGGATGGGGTATGACACAATTGCTTGGAGATGAGTGCTTGTACAATCAACGGCATTACGTTTATCGAGATATTGCTGGGAAAGATTATTTGCGTCGAAGACGGTGGAGATCAAGGATGGACGATTTTCTAGAATCTCAAGGACTATTTCGAAAACACATTGCGAGGGATGGATCCTGCTTATTTAGAGCAGTATCTGAACAGGTAAAAATGACTGAAATACAAAATCTTATATGAAACCGAAGGAACGTTCAGGTCTGTTTAGCCTATTTCTTAGGACTAAAATAACTAAAAACAAAAATATTGAAATAGACAATCCGTGATGTCTAGACGCTGACACATAAAGTATTAAGAGTTTGAAAGTATTGTGAAATAAACGTGAAAAATTAAATATGTTTTTACAAGTCATATAAAAACTAAAAAAGTATATATTTGTTTCACCAGAAATTTTGTTAACTTATTTAAGTACAATATTTTACTTTGTTATTAATAGTAATACAGTATCCGATTGATTTCTCTCTTTTTTTTAAAGTAGTACTAACAGATAACAAAAATGTATTGGCATGGTAACTTGTAATCAATTTTATCTTATTAATAAATACAGTTACATTGTTCCCATAACCTCGAAGGTAGAAGTATCATTCTGAAGGTGTCACTAAACCGATAATGCAATCTTAGGCAAGAAAAAAGCGAGTAGGACGTTGGAATTTAATGTAGATCTCAATCATTTTCATTCTTGTTGATTTTTTACTCTGAAGTTTATGTTGTGCAACACTACAAAATAAAACGTTAACCTTATTTTTTTTAAATTATATTTTGGAGTAGGCCTACGTTTAGATAGTAAATTGTTTAAATCCACACCCACAGCAAACCAAAATAGTTCTATCACTATGGTGTTAACAATCTTTGCTGTGAGAAGAATGAAAAATTGACACTAATCAGTTATCTGACGCTGTGATAAAGGAAGATCAAATTGAATATTTATTGAATTTGTAAAGTTTCCTTTATCGATAAGTTCTGCTATAGGCTTAAAGCAGAATAATTTCACAATAACGAAATGTTTGTATTGCTCAATGACACTTTTAGTTTCACCAACAGAAAAAATCCAAAAACGCTTAAGAACAACAACAAAAAACTATTGGTTTTGGGTTTATTTCAGCTTCTTATTGTCATCGATATTATTGTAGATTACAGACAGTTGTGGTTGTTTGGTCAAGAGCGGGGGTATTATGTGCTAATCAATATTATTTAAAATCATATACATTGTAAAAAAGAAATGCCCAATTATTCAGAGCAAAGCAACATTTCACACAGAATAGCGGGATCCTCGGCATGGACGTAACTTTCAGTAATTGAAGTTAGAAATTTACCAATTTAAACTGTTTTTTTTTACGTTTTGACCCCCCCCCCACACACACACACACTTTAAAAAGAAACATTTAGGTTAAAATTGTAGGCTGGTACACAGATATTTTTATCCTTTCAAACTTTTGATTACGTAAGACAAAGCATTGTTTTGTTGTTTTACTTATGTAAGTGTTACAATCACACACACAC
>NW_013665633.1:503586-504356 GCF_000517525.1 Limulus polyphemus | reverse complement strand
ATATATATATATATATATATATTGTTTTAATCTATATTTTAATGTTGTAGCTTGTTTGTTATTTAGAGGGGTATTGGGGTCGTAACGATGATGTTACGATCTAAAGGTTTAATATTATAGACCAAGAAAGTTTTAGAACTTTGACACCAAGTTTTCTAGTAAATTCTTGGGTAATTACAAAGTTGTTTGGATAAGATAATTAAGAAGACAGAGAGTTGGTGTAGCGAGCAGTGAATTAGCGAATGAGTATTTTGTCGGTAGACTATCGATCAGTTTTAATCTTGCTAAGTATTTAGTTGTAGTGAAGTATTGGGATCAGTATTAGTTATCGCATGTTTACAATTACACGGTCGATTAACCGTGAAATTGCAGAAATAAGTATTTTTTATGACAGTTGTGGTATATCCTTTGGAGTGTGTTGGATATAAAAGAGTGTTTAGTGTAAGCGTTATTATTTACTTTAATTTGTGACTTAATATTTAATGATTGTTCAGTTTTCATGACAAGGGTGTGGAAGATTGATTGTTTTAAAAGTGTTGGTTGTGACAAATTTCGTTACGTAACTGTACGAGTAGTCCATTGTGTTTGAAATTACATTGTTGTCTAGGCTTTACTAATATTATTGACATCACGTTACTCGAATCATCAGTATTTTTCTCGTTACCTTAAGTGACTATTGTTTCATTATAGCGTCGCTACCGTAGTTTATAGAAAGTTCGAGGCCTCGGTGAACAATATATATATATATATATATATATATATATATATTA
>NW_013665633.1:486770-502586 GCF_000517525.1 Limulus polyphemus | reverse complement strand
ATATATATATATATATATTTATCATATGTGGCCAAGAGAGCGCAAGTCAAGTGATGTTGAGCCAGTAAAAAAAGTTAGAAAACGCGAAGTTAGGAGGCGTTTGTATGATTAGCCATAATGGGTGATTTCTATAGTGTGTTCACAGCTGTATTGTAACAAGAGATAGGAAAAATAAGTTGTCTTGTCAGTTGGGTTCTAAAATAACTGAACCAGCCTGTGTGGATGTTTGACGAAAAAAAAAAAGAGAATTGTTTAAAGTTCTGGATACAACTTTGGTAACCACCAAAAGAAGTTAAGTCAGAAAAAGTGAAGTTAGTGAAAGTGAAGTTAGACTGCATGATTGTTAGTTTAGCGGTAATGGGCAATATTTAAAGTGAGTTTGACAGTTAACAGAGATAAGGAGATATAACTTGTCTTGTCAAAAGGTGTTCTAATGTAGTTGTTGTATCCACGTGTGTGGACTTTGACAAAAGGGGGAAAATTATTTAAAGTTCTGGATACAACTGTGGTATCCCACGGGGTAAGGTAAGTGAATTTATCGCAGACTATATAGTAATAAACAGAATAAAGAGAAATAATTCGTTTTGTCAGTTGGATTCTAAAGTAATTGAATCAGCCTATGTGGACTTTTGACAAGAAAAGAGAATTACTTAGTTTTAGATACAAATCTGATATTCCATAGTGTAAAGAATGTTTGTACATCCGACATGTTTTGAATATATTATTTCAACACAAGTGGATTGTGTGCTGTAGAAGAGTCCCAGCTCATTCGCATATCTAAAACCCTGACAGAGTGTCAGTTGTAAAATTACTTAGGCATACAACTTACAACAGTGTACAAGTGAAAGCAGCTTGTACAAACGTTAAGGAAAAAATAAACTAATTTGTTATCATTATGTGGACTGGACTTTTACCTAATAATTTAAAAGTACCTGCACAGAAAAGAACAACATTAAAACATTGGTGCCAGGAGTGGAATTATTTTGGGAAAAATAAAATAGAACTTTAAATATACTTGAAATAGAACTTCAGCTGTTTAAAATGGCGACCAATAGAGCGAGTAGATAGATCCAAATGTTACTTCACATGATGAAATTTTTAGAACAAGATCAAGAACAATGGGAAAGAAAATTAATAGAAGACTAGGAAGAAAGAGAAAGACAATTAAAAAACCAAGAGGAAAGAGACAAAAATATATATAAAAGAAACCTAAGAATAAATTTACAGAAAATTAAAAGAAGACCATGAAGAAAGATAGAAAAATAGAACATCAAAAGATAAGAGACAGGAATTGAAGAGAGGAGATAAAAGAAACAGACACACTATTTAAAACAAGAATTAAAAACGGAAATATGATTGAAAGTGTTGGAGATATACAGAAAGATTACAACAATGAAATTGAAGTAGTATGGAAAAGCTGTAATGCTAAAATTGTTGAAGTACAGTAAGGCTGTAATGACAAAATATACGAAATCAAAAAAGAAGTAAAAGCAAAACATCAATTTAGAAAAGAACTTTGGTAGCAGGATAAATCAGCTGGAAAACGAATTAATAAATGCAAAGAGTAACTCAGGTACACTACTTTCTGCATTGGCTCAAGAGTTACAACCAACAACACCATCTACTACTAAATATATAAATAGAACTTAATTGGCTTACTCCAGCAAGGTTGTAAATGACAAAATTAATGAAATCAAAAGTGAAATCAAAGCAAAATATCAACAATTTAGAAAAGAATTTTGATTGCAGGATAAATCATCTTGAAAACGAATTAATAACTGCAAAGAGTAACGTAACCACATTTATTTCTGTGTTGGCTGAAGAGTTGCAACCTAAAATACCATCTACTACTAAATATGTAAATAGAACTTATTTGGTTTACTCATCTTACCATTACTGATGTGCCAATCTGGAGGACTATTGGACTACTCCAACCATTACACGACACAATCCAGAATTTGCTGGTCAATTGAACATCGGCCAACAGAGAAAACAATGGACTATGATGGGAAGGTATAACTGGGATTATAACAGGCTCAGTTTAAAATCATTTCCAAAGTAAGCGGGTAGAATAGTGAACAACAAACTATCCACTTTGATGCCTATTTTAAAGGATCAACTTTAACAATGTTAAATAATCTTCTAGCTGCAACAACTATCAATAACTGATAGCTATCTTATCCAACATTTTTGGAGTGTCACACCAGACAGAAGTATCCAGAGTGAAGTTCTGGAATAGAGTATGGTGGAAGGAGGAGACCTTAGCCAAACGTACAGAAGATTTTGAAATGGTTGCCCTGTTCTGTCAACAAGATGCTCCTCGTGAAATGATGGATTAGTTGGCACGTGACCAATTTATAGATGCCATAACAGAATAAGATACGAGAATTAAGCTGAAGCAAAGTAGGGATATATCTTTAAAGGAAGCATTGCAGTAGGTGACGGAATTTGAATTCATTAAAGATATAGATAAACTACTAGAAAGTAAGGGAATATAAGATCCTGTAGTATTGAAACATCAACTCCCCTAACAGAATTTAGAATAACTAATAGAATTAATCAGACAGCTAGTTACACAGAATGGAGGAAATAAACCACAATAAAATGGGTGTTTGAAGTGTAACTTGAAATGACATATGGCAAGGAGCTGTCGATTAAAGCCAGTATGGAAAAGAGGAAACTGTTATAATTGTGGAAAACTTGGCCATTAAAACTGAGACTGTAAGGAACCAAACAGCTTTTACTAACCCAAGGAAACAATATCCTGAGGAATTGATGACTGGCAGAGTTCTCGTGGCTTGCAGAATAAAGATATTCAATATAATTTAACCCAGGAAAGACATGGGTCAGAAAGATCACTATGATATTAGTGCTGATAAAACTTTATTTCATCAAGGTTACCTTCAATGGCTGAACAGTTCTCATCGCAAGAGGGGACAAATTCCAAAATTACGCAAGTGTTTGGAAGGGCCATACATTGTATTTAAAAAGAATCCATGTATAACAAAGAATCCAGAAGGTTAGGCTATTCAAGCCAAAGGTTAATCACAATGGCAGTCTTTGGAAGTACGATGGTGAGAGACAGGCCAACTGATTAACCCCAGAGAATAACTTGTCAGCGGAAACTCAACGTCCTGAGGAGTCTGGATCGATATTACTTCCAGACGATTATCAAGGATGAAAGCACCAATAGATTCACTCGAGCACCTACTGACTACAAAACCCCTCCCCCCACCCACTGAAAGGACGTCTAGCGACAAGGAATAAGAAGCTGTCCCATATGTATACCATTGCTTCAGGAGAGAAAACGGCAAAAAAAAAACTTTTTGAAGGAGTTTAGTGTAGTGTCTTATTTTCGTCTTCTGGTTGTTCAAGGGACTTCACAATCCGGGAAGGGGGCGGTTTTGTAAGCTATAATCTTAATATTGTAATTTGTTAGCTAGAGGCAGCTTCGTGTTGAAATAATGACGTTAAGATCGAAAGGTTTGATAATATTGGCCTAGAAAGATTTAAAAGATTTGACGTCACGTTTTCTAGTAAATACAAGGGATGCAGAAAATATTTAAGAAGATCGAGAGTCGGTTTTGCGAGAAGTGGATAAACATTCAATGTATTTTGCTTAAGTTTGTAAGGCGAGCGAGTATTGCTTGGGGAACGAGTATTGAGTCGATATTGTCAGTTGGTCAGTTTAGTCCAACAAGTGTTTGGATCAGTGTTAGTCATTGCATGTATTCAGTTACTCGAGCGATTAGACTTGAAAATTTACAAGTAAATGTATGTTGCTACGATAATCGCGGCATTTATTTTGAGCGTCATTTGTAGTTACTCAAGCCCACAATTTGCAAAAGTGTAGAGATGAAGGCAGGTTGTAGAAATGCGAATTGTTTTTGTTTGTTATTATTAAGGGCAAAGCTACAGAATGGTATAAATTCTAAAGAAGAAATAAAAATAATTTGTTATCGTTAATTACATGGGCTGGACTTGTTTGTCTTTGTTTTCACATAATTTAAAAGAACTCGCATAACAAAATAACAACGTTACAACTGTAGTTATAGCTGCCCACCAGACTAAATATTAAAAATATTAAAATATTAAATTGTCCGACTTGTTTAATTAATGCCTGTTTGATTATAATCATATTTTAAATATCCATGAGCCCTTCATTTCCCAAACTGACTTTCACCAAGATTTTGTGATTGTGAATCAGTCCTCTGTAAAAAGGAAAACAAACAAACAGAGGTACGTAGATAAGTTGGACACATTTTTCGCTACGTAAAAGTTTAATATTAGTGAATTTTTCGTGCCTGTTGTAAGGTAACTTTATGAGAAATCACTCTCTAGTAAAATTGTTAGCTATGAGCTTCACCACGTGCCAAGTCTATAGCCTACAAACGGCATATCACGTGCATACACAGTATTTGTATAATAGTGTTACGTATTTTGGCCATGTTATGTGCGGTATTTATAGCTTGTATTCTACTGGAAATATTTATTTAATTGTAATTTTCTAAATGCTAAATATGATATTGTAAATAAACTTAAGCAATTTTTATATTCTCTTCTTGAATTTCAGGTAACAATGATTTATCTTATTTATTTTGTATGATTTGTATTTTTCATCCGCGTGCCATACGGACCTCCAACTGCTAAATAAGCTCCTAATTTAGACCACATTGTTGATGTTTTGTTTGTGGTAAGCAACTTCTTCACGTTTTACGCGCTAATATTCCATTATTGTAAAAGTTTTATTAAAACAACTTTTAACAGTTAACGCCGACATAACATCTTGAAATGTGTTTAACATAGTTTCTTAATATAGCATGAGTCTCACAAAGCGAGTTTAAAATCACATTGTTTCTTTATTCTAACATTATTTGTTAGGTAACCTGGATTTCATAATACAACTAACTGAACATTTTTAGCCTCTGAATAGTGGCTAATAGGATGGCTGAGTATTTTTTTTCTTTTCTTCAAGTACAAACTTTTAGCTCCCAGCTCCGTCATGTCTTGACCGATTTGAGATATAATTACAGCTTTGGACTAAGGAGGTCAAACCCTTTCAAATGATGCATTTGACTATGCCCAAGGTCTAATAAATTAATTTACTCTAAACCTGTCTAAAAGAAAATTTCAATTTGAGGGTAGGCAGGTAGAGATCCTGATGAGTAATAAAGTCGAATCGGGTATACGCGCGCCCCACACTTGGTATTGTTGGCGTAGATTAATTTACTCTAATTGTAATTTTTTAAGTGCTAAATATGATATTGTAAATAAACGAGCAATTTTTATATTCTTTTCTTGAATTTCAGTTAACTATGATTTATCTTATTTATTTTGTATGGTTTGTAATTTTAAACAAACCTTTCGATAGCAAAAATATGCGAACTGGGAAGATGTGTATGACAGTTCATCCGCGTGCCATACGGAACTCCAACTGCTAAGTAAGCTCCTATTTCAGACCACAAGATAATTTCAAGTGTCGCGGCTGTTGAGGATTCCCTCTTGTTTAGTGTTATAATTTGATATTTTAGCCATATAAAAGTTAGTAACTGCTTTTCGATTATAGAATATTGTAAATAATAGTGGTATAAATATTTGTCAAAATATAGCTGGAAAGTAGTTTCCTTTAGAGCACAAACATTTAATTATTATTTTTTCAAACTTAAAATATTTTTACAATGACGCTTTAATGGATTATTTAAAATTAAACTTACTGCCTCCAGCAGTTTTAGATTAGTTACGGTTTTAAACGCCGAAAGCTGGCAGCGTTAGAAATCAATAAGCCTAAAATTTGTGATAAAAACAGGTAAACTGTAGATTTTTTTATTCATACGTTCCTCCTAATTTGTCCATTGCGGATTCAAAACTAAAGTTGTTTAAAAAATAGCATTTCAGATCCAACTTTTGTATCTCACATTCGCTGCCAAAGACGCCTTTCGTTAGTTGGGCTGGAAGATAGACAAAAATTGGTGCAACTATAGCGTGCGCTTTACACAGATGCTATCATCGTCACTGTTTTAACTTTCGTTTATGTGCAATTGGCCCCATTTATTAAAAATAATGCTTTTAAACAGATAAAGTTCAAAATACTATTACATAACGTTTTTGGGGCGAATATAATAGGAATGAAACAAATTCCAACAATCAAAATTAGCACAATTATAACCTAAATTTAAGGTATTTTTTTTAGTAACACACAACTTATTAGATTATTATTATTTGCTGAACAGAAACGTGGATAGATATAAAGTATTTAGTAAGAAATTATGTTTTGGTGAATCATTAAAACGGTGATGATGATAGTATCTGTGTAGACCGCACGCTATAGTAGCACCCAAAAGTTCGTCCAAACGCTATTTATATATGCAATAAATATTTTTAAAAGTTACGGTTTAACACAAAGTTGGCGAAACATTGGAAACCAAAATAGGGGTAATGTGGAAAAACCTATGCAGTTGACGTAATTTTGGCCTATTGTTTTTTAATTCCTCGTGAGTTTTCGGTGTTTAAGCTGTAACTTTTTAATATTTTGTCTCTTTGTCCAGCCCAACTGACAAGTTTTGGTGTTGAACGAAAGGAATCTCTAGCAATGACTTGTGTGACACAAAAGATCCAAAATACCTTTTTCAAACCTCTGATTTTGAATCTTCAATGGACACATTGGAGGGGGTAGTCAAAAAAGTTGCAGTTAACGTAAATTTTTATCACAAATTGTAGGCGTAATGTTAGATTATCTTTGCTAAGCAACAACAATAAGAATTTTACTAGAAATAATATGTGTGTTAACATATCATGATGTTACTATAGCAGAAATTATTTTAACTCCCACAAAATATCTAGGATAAGGAGGACATTCCATGAACAAACAGGATCTCGCAGTGCATTGAGATAATTTTCCCATGTTTCTATGTTGCAAGCCTAGGTGGCGTACTTTCACAAAGTCATATTCTATTCTTGTTATTCAACATGCTATCATCCCTTCCAGATTTTTAAAATTAATAAACCATTGCAGTGAAGCATGGTCCATTCAGACATTGAATATCCTACCATGCAAGTAGTGGTGACAAAGACTACAATTGCAAACAGTCCTTTCTTCATAAGTTTGTGAAAACAGGAGACATGAGCATACCTTATGCAACAGTAAGAATTCGCTGTCTTGTTATGGATATGCCAGCACTGGGGCATTCATTAAAACACGTTTTAGGGATTGGAATGCTTAGTCATATTTCTCAGTCTAACCAAAGTGCATCTCAGTGTTAGTGACAACAGATAATAGTGCTGCTATCTTGCAAAAGTTTACCACAAACCAAGAGTAACACAATGCAAAACAGAGGAAACTACAGACTTCTTGTTTGGTCACAGGTTGAGGCTGGTCT
The DNA here is from genome assembly GCF_000517525.1 of Limulus polyphemus. Lineage (NCBI taxonomy): Eukaryota > Metazoa > Arthropoda > Merostomata > Xiphosura > Limulidae > Limulus > Limulus polyphemus. Next base: position 495,210 of record NW_013665633.1, on the reverse strand, counting down.
TACTACCACTGTTTTAGCAGGGTCTGTAGAGACTCCATCTCGACCTGCAACATGACCAAGAAATACCACTTCTGTGATAATAGGTATGCATTTTCCTGGTTTTTGTTTCAAACCTGCATTATTTATCTCCTGGAATACCACCCTCTGGTTCTCGGCCAAATAATAAAAACATTATCGACATAGGCCAGACATCTTTCCCATTACAGTATCTTTAATGCGAGCTCCACTAGCTTCTTGAAACTGGTTGATGTGTTACATAGGCCAAATAGCAAAATGCGGAACTCCTACAAGTTATTGTTTATGCTAAAAGCAGTTTTATATCTACTTACGTCATCCTACTCGATTTATTATCACATAGATGTCAGATCTGAAGTGTTGAACCAGTGTGAAGCTTCCAGTGCATCCAGACATTCAAGATATCAGTGAGAATTACTATGTTCACCCATGTACCTTCACAGGTGTTTATCAAGCACCACCCATTACTCGGATAGCTGAGCTGACTGACAAATCATTCAGTGAGAGCTGTTTGCCAGGACTGACTTGAGCTCCTTTAGTTTTCTGGAGACATAGCAGCAGAATTTACCATTTGCTGTTAGTCACCTGAATCTGTTGAGGCAGAGACCAGAACTAATAATCTTGCCTACTTTGCTGCTTGGCAAAGTCTGGACACTGCTGAGCATTTGGTTATAACTGGAAGCCTTGCCACCTTTGCTACTTATAAGCATATAAGCAAAGCAGATGCTTTGCTTCTTCCATTTCGAGTAGAGGCCTCGTTGTGCTATGGTCAGGGTTCTCATTGGGGCCCCACAGTGAAGGGTCTTGGACTCTCAACTTTTTTTTTCAAGAGTCCCAGGGAGATTTTCAAGGGTCTCATAGGTAGAATTTAATAAACTCAAAAAGAGAAGGAAAAAAAGTCGGTGTCAATGAAAAACTATTTACAATGTACACTAAATTTTTACCATCTGAAAGTGGAAAAGAGCATGTTAATGTTCAATAAAAAATCTTTATTTACAATTCACACTGCATTTTGTTTCCATTTATGAGTGTAAAGTAATTCTCATAATAAGATTAAAAATACTTCTGTTCATTTGAAAATTTTCAAATATCATTTGCATAACCCCTAAAACCTCCTAAATAAATAACAAATGTTTTTGCTTTTTTATTTTTAGAAAAACTTTAATTTTATCAGTTATTTTCTTTAACTCTCAATGAAGTTGGTTGATTTTATCGACCTCGTGACCATCATAAAAAATTAGGAAATAATTCTAAATTCTCCTATTTTCTTTCTGGAATGACTGCAAATTGTTACAAAAAACTACAATTGTTTATCCTAAGTATCTTAAAGCTTGTAACAGTATACATCTATTTATACTTACATTTTATTGTTTTATTGCCCTTTGAACTATGTCTAACTACTATTTGCGCCATATAAATTGCAAATCACGTGGCGACGTGCAGTCACATAACGGTATCGAATTACATAACGCACAAACTATTCGCGAGCATACCTCATAAAAAAAAAAAAATATTATTGATGATCATATGATTTATTTTACTTTATATAACTTAAACAAATTCTATTTTTACATTTTAGTTACTTGTATAACAATAAATAAAAAATGGACATGAAAAACAAAAAATAAAGTACTTACATGTTTGTATTTTTTGTTTTGTTTTTTGCTCTTGAAAAGGGAAACTATCATAACTATCCATAACTATCACGGGTTTTCTAGCTTTTTAACTGTGAGACAAAAGTCATTAAAAATTCAGCTAAGCTCCTCAGTGTTTTTGTGGGAATAAAGTTTGAACTGGAAGGAAAATAGACAATTCTCTGTACAGATAAAAAATAATATAATACATCATTTGATAGAAAAAAAACGTTGGCTTTCTATTGGTTATAAATAATATAGTTTTAAATCGCAGAGAGAACTATTGGCAAGTTCCGAAAGAGAGGATGTGACAGGTGGGCGTGGCAAGAGGGGGCCGATTTTCTATTTTATTGCTCTGTAACTAAATAAGATTGAAGGCTATGTATATTATGCTTTACCTGAGCGATGAAAGTATTATAATAAGTAATTTACATTAAATATCGTACTTCTCGGAGGGGTGGTAAAAAATTAGAAAAGTAAGACAAAGATAAACGTCACAGTTCTCATTCTAGGGAGGGGGGCATTGAGAATTACTTTTAATATTTCCTTATAAACTTAAGACTGAAAATTTAAATAATACTAAACTTTGATATATTATCTGCGTTTGATGCCGAGTTTATTCATATACATTGATAATAAAGTAGTTTAATTAAATTTGGAATGTAACTCTGTGAAAGGTTGTGACATGCACACTTGACCTACACGAGGTAAAAGGGATAATCATCTGGTACTTTCACGTGGCTATATTTCGTGCAATTACTTGTCATTGATGAAAACTGTTAGAAGTTGATTGTGGACAGCTGTGTGCAAGCTGTATGTTGTTTAGTTTGTTATGGTACAAAGTTCGAAGCAAAGTACTTGTACTTTTTTTTACGTATGTGGCATTTTGTGGTGCATATTCTGTGTGGGTAGCTGGTTAACTTTCAGTATGTCTCCAGCTCGACACTGTGGAGATAGCCAAGTAAGATGGCCCACTTTGTACTTAGTAATAACGGAAATTACCTTGGTTAAAATGAAGATATCAGTCGCAACCAGGTAGAAAGTCCATCAGTGAATTTATCCACAAGCATATGTTTTTGTAATTTGCTAGCTACTGCAGGGTAAGCTTTACTGAGTAGATAGTACAAATCATCGGTGGTACGCCTCGTTTGAGTCTTAAACTAGGCCTGATGGATGGTTTGGGTTTTCACTAAGCCAAATTGTCAGCAAAACTGCTATGTCTTCTTGTTGCACTTTATCCAAATTATCAGTGGATTCCAGGAGTGGGCTGTCTATAGTCAGGATCAGACACTGATTGCCTGCACTTGATTTCAGCCATTCAAAGCAGTTACCTTCCTGAAGCTCATCATAAAATGCTACTGAACTTCATTTTCTATACTTTTGAAAATAGTGGTTAACCTGTTTGGCTTTATTACAGAGACCTGAAGTGCTGCTAATGTTATGGGGAAGAAGTCATACTCGGGGATTCTCTCTCAGATGATTAGTTTGTTTCTAGTCTAGGGCAGCAGAGCATAGTCACTTTTGTCAGCTCATTCTTAATCTTTGCACAATCCCAGGTTACCTTGGTTGCCCTGACAGGATACCTCTCAGCTCATGAATGCCACATGGGTCATGGCATTTTCCCGTTGGTGCTCACTGTCTCACCTGCTGAGGAAATAACTCTGGCTGGTAGAGATCATCCACCAGTGGCATGACCATTCCTTCTTGGCTAATCTTGACCAGAGCTGGGGTTCTGTTATTCTAACTGGTGACAGCCTGTGAATCCTGTAAAGCCAACCAGATATGATCTCAGATTTTCCAGGTGCCATTACATCTTGGTAATCCTCAGCCAGCATACTTCCCTTGTGCTGAGATTGATCAGCCTGCATGGTAAGGAAAACAGAAAGCTTGTGTAAAGTTCTTTGGTCACGGCACCAGAATTTCTCCTTCTTACCCAATCTTTGTTATTCTCAGAGTAAACTGATTTCCTCAAAAAGTATTTCATATATCTGCTTTACAATTGGAAGATTGGCAGGATAAATCACGCAATGATATAGAATTTAACTAAATCGGCTGAGTTTTAAGCTGAGAAATGAAGAAGCTAGACATGATGTATTATGTAAAATAAGAACAGTGTATGTATTTATAACGAAGATCCAAATCAGTGTACATATTTCAGTTGAACACTGTATGGTTGCCTTTACTGGATTTATGATGTTTTTCCATTAACCAGACCAACAGAGAATCCATCTAGACTTAAATCTAACACAACATGCTTAATGGGAAACGTTGGATTTACCCATAGCAAATAACACTATCTACATAACTGGTCATTGTCATTCAACATATGGGAGGCCGTAATGTTAAGATGTGACCTACCAGTGAAAGACACTGCTATTGTTTACCTTCTTGCACAATGTGCAATATTACAGCAACATTTCTAATGGGTAGAACACACATTATTTTTATAGAATAACAAAACAACAAAGGCATCTAGAATAAAGTCAATAGTTTAGAAATTAAAATGAGAAGATAGAAAATGCATGGCATGCCTATATACCATTGCAGCTGCTATAATATACTTTATAGAGCAAGTTTTTATTGTATTATTAAGGTTATCTTAAGCTTCTGTATAGTATGGATAGTATTAGAGTAATTGTTTTTGAATGTATTCTACTGAATAGTGTTATTATTCTGCATTTTGTTGAATTAATTTCAATAAAAAATTCAGCTGTATGTTGTATTCTGTTTCAATTCAGATTCACTGTATTATGCAACTGAATTTCGGCATAAAGTTTGGTTTTCAATATTTTGTTAAAATGATATTTTTTACGAAGCTTTAATAAGAAATACACATTATATATATGTAATAATAAGGTAACATCTTGTTGCAAAAGTTGCCGATGGTCTGTCATTTGTATTTTAAGTTGTAACCAAACATTGCAGACATGCACTTCTCCTTTTTGGTCAAGAGATTGGCAGTTTTGTTTGTGAATATTAAACTGTATAAACTATCATCTAAAGGTACTTTGAAATGTAAAACAAAAACATGTATACCTTTTTTACTAGGTTTAAAGACTTTTTTTTAATCGGGTATTTCCAAATAATCAGATTAGTCAATCAGAAGTGGTGGTGCTTTGAATGCAAATAAACACACGTGAGTTTATGTTGAGTTCCAGTAAGACTCAAATTACCACTAGTTAAATTTTCAATTGGCAATTGAACTTGATGGTCTGACTAGGAGAGTCCTAGAACAGAGACAGGATGTATTGTAACATGCAAGTGCCAACAGTTTCGCTGTTCTATAGCTTAAGAATTGGTTGTATCATTATTGACATAAGTTCAGCTGAGCTTTTCAAAATGTTATGCAGGTGATATTCATGTAGTTAATGCTTTGCGCTGAACTGAATTATTAACTATAATTTGCATTAGCATGGCTCTAGAGATTTCTTAATCCTAGTTGAAGGTCATTGACTCATTGTTAAAACATTTGTGGTTGTTTTGGGGGTAGCCATCTCTTGGAATTGGTGTTAGAAGTGGCAGCTCTGGACAGTTCATGTGAATAGAAAGACACGTGGTTTACAGAAGTTACTAATGTCCACTGAGCAGACCAGGGTTATGGTAAGTTTTGAGGAATTTGAGAAGTTGAGAGTTTAAATATATTTTAAGCGCAGTAAGATTTTCTTATGTCAGCTATCGGAGGATTCAGAACTATTAGCACAAGTTGCTGTGCAGCGTGTAGAACCACAGATTAACTACCGTATTGGGAAGTTGCTTGTAAGTGTGAAAGCATGCAAGTATGGTATTATATTTGCCCAGCAAACTGTTTTTATTTCGTATACCGTACATATTGTGTTAGATTATTTCTTTGTAGTTGAGCTGTTACTTGGTTACATTTTACTTACCAAAACTATAACTCCTGTTTAATTATTATTATTAACAAAATGGACCTTGAAATACCACACTTTTTACTTCCCATACAAATTATTTCACCTGCTTATATAATTTTATCAGTTTTAACTATCAACATTAAAATGCGTATGATACTGTAAATAATAATAATAATAGTGAAGTGGCTTTGCAACATTAAAATATTCCAATCGATTAAAATAGTTATCTTGCCATTAAGTGCAACGAAGAACAGAAGAAGGAAAGAACTAAAATTTTATTGATAGTTTATCATTGCACAATTATCCACAGTCACGGTTCGACGTTCTTTCAGTGGTTGGTCTTTCACTCAGATCTAATCCAACACTTAGTTAATGTGAGTTGACTGTTATTTATATTTTTCAGGAAATATATTGTATCTGATGATAAGTTAATTTCTTGAAATATGTAGCTTTAGACTTTAGCTCAACCATTTTTTTATTTTACCTCACGTGATTTATTCTATTACAAATTCAGAGGCACCGATTCTTTTATATCTTATGGACTTAAACAGTATGTCTTAACATAGAAAAAATATAGACCAAATGTAGGACACCGGCCTTAAAAATATAAAGAAATATCTGTCATCTCTTGGCCACAGTTAATAATATATAAATATGTATATTCATATGACACTCGTAAGTCTTCATTTTGGGCTGTTTAAAGATTTAAAAAATACATAATAAAGATATATCTATATATATACATGTTTAACTGGATTATGTTGTCTTTTTTTATGTTTGTTATTCATAACGATAAGTCGTTTGTTGGAATAATGTCGTTTGATAAATAGGCGTAACTTAAACGTATTATTTTGATTAATATTTATTGGCGCTTGTGTAAATGCTCAATTTTAAAAACTCACTCTTCTTCAGGTATGAAAATAAATAAAGCCACTTTATTATGCTTATAAATCGTTGTTTGTCAATTTGCTATTATATCAGTATTAGCGTAAAAGCCCGTCAAAAATGACGGAAAACCACTGGAAACCTAAACTATTCCGTATAAAACTGGCAATACACAAAAGAAATATATGTTTCCTTTTCAAGGAACATCCTACATATTGCTCTTGAATCCACTACATATAACTGAGAAAACACTATATATTAGTACCTTTGGATAAAAGATTAAAACGTACGATGACCATGCGATTGCATACCAACCTGTTCTTCTTCTGAGAAAAAATCGGCCTCTTCCCTACAGATAATTGGTATTTTCAGTCTTTTTTTAACAAAGGCTTTTTCGTAATAATTCCCAAGCATTGACTTGCGATAATTTTTTAATTCATTTTCACAGGTGTTGATAGGGTGTGAATTCATTTCTGTCTTGGAACGCAGGAATCTTCCAGGCTTTCCTGTTCGTATCCTACCTAGCTTGACGTCATAATTATGTGGATGATGTGGTGTCTCACACATAACACCATGCCTGATCTTATATATAGCAGAAAAAGTGCCGAGATTTAGGAGCTACTTACGCCTATGTTAGCGATTAAACTGAACTAAAATGGAAACAGACAATCGAAAGAGGAAGTATTATAGGAGAAAAAGTGGAATTAAACTCGTGTAACTTGCGAAATTCGGAAAAATCGAGCGTGACTGATCAACACTTGGCTTTTTTATATACTGATATATGCTACAATTAACAAGTATCCCTTAAGATTGTTTTTTTCATGATTTTCCTTCACTGTTAGTGATGTTATTACCACAGGTAGGACCTGTTAGAGGGGTGGCCAGGAGGGCCATTTGGCTTGGGCCTCAAGCTCAAAGGGGGCCTCAAAATCAGACACTTGTTGTTTTTTGCATTTGTTAAGTTTCGCGACTTGTTTCTATATGCCTCCCAATCAGCCAAAATGTGTCACGCACTCTCATCTTAAAGCTGCAAATCAAATATTCAAATTATGTTTCATTTTTCTTTTGGGCTAATGATTGTCTTATTTTGTTTTCATGTGTCACCATTTTGTATTTTTATTATAGTCAGGGGCCTCTTTGAACCTTTGAGAGGGCCTGACCACAAGCATAAATTCTATATATAGACCATGTAGCTTGAACATTACTAAAGAAGCATGGCTTTAAAAATAACTTAAGGCAATATTTAAATAGGATTGGATAGAGCAACTAATATATATGATTTACGTCAATGTTGAATAAATAAAGTGATTTGAGCAGTAATGTATTGTAATTAGACAGAGCTCCTGAAGGAGTGAACAAAGGAATTTAATGGAAAATTTGGAAGACTTGTTATCTAGTGTTTTGTTTTTACAGTTTATTTTTCGTTCTTTTCAGTCCTTTTCGTGTTAAATTATATCTGAAAGAGACAGAATTTTTCTTCTACGACAAGATATCAGTTAATCTAATTTAGGTTTAGTGAGCACTGAGCTTTGGCAATTAACTAGCAAAGAAAAAGTCAGTGTACTCTTGACTGCACAGAACTATACAACTACTTAACTTACATTTTCATTACTTGTGTGACATATGCAGTTTTTATGTTTTTCTTCGTAATTGGGAGCTCCTGATATTGGTAATATACATTTAGAAATTATTTCTGAGAATTATTTATGTGAATTTCCTAACTACGTTGCACTGATATTTTGTTATTATTGAGTGGTTTTCAACACATATTACTCTCTTTACAGTTAAACTATTCTTTGAAACTTGTTAATGCCGCATTTGGTATAATTAAGTAGGCGTAGGTGGGGAGTGTGTTTGAAAAGATAACACTGGACAACAAAAAATTTGCTACTGGAGAAAACTCAAGTGATTCAGGATAATTTGATGGTGCTGGTTTCAAAAATGTAGTCAGAATTTGTTCACCACCTCTAGATTTTGAGTGATTGTAATATCCCAGTATGTGAAATACCATGCTATCAACTCAGTACAATAATTTAT